>NC_134827.1:108736123-108849048 GCF_004210375.1 Tachypleus tridentatus
TAACCATAAGAAAGACTTTCAAAACAATGCAAGTGATAATTTAGACAGGCTTTTCTTAACCAGAGGTTAATAAGTAATAATAATGGAACCATTTGTGAGGTGTATGCCTCTGTCATCATGGCCTTCGATTAACACCCAAAATACTCTATATAAACTCTAACTTTGTAAATGGCTTATATAGATAAAGATTTGTTAAACATCTTACTGCCATGTAAAATATCACAAGAGAAATAATCCATGGACTTAAGCACAAAATGTACTTTAACATTTGATATACAAGATATTTTTCATTACATTTTTTTTAGACATCCAGCTTTGTATTAAATGTACATTCTCTCTCTTAAAGTATGTTTCAACACAGTAATAAGATGTTTTCTACACTGAACTTAGTTTTCTTAGATAAGGAAAATGTTTATTAAGATTCCCAAATGTTTGTAGGGTACATCTAACGTTTTCAATTTAAGAGTCAAACAAGAGGTACTCAATACAGTTGAAACTTTAGTTTGCAAATTGGCTACAAGGACAGCACTGTTAGCAGCACTGAGGCACCAGGTTTGTTTACATCTGAAGTCTTGTGTTTTGGCTTATATTTTACCCTTATTTTAAATGTACATTTTGTCTTCCAATGAACCAAGAGCAATGCTAGTGCTGTTTAAAACTTTATTCAACACGAGAGAGCAGAAACCATCTTACAAGGTACATTAAGCCTTATTACAGATATTCCATTTACGTCACAATCTTTATCTCTGCATAAAGATGCAGTAGACACTGTCTTACTGAGGGTCCCTTGTTGGTTATTCTTACCAGTATCATAACACCCTGACCTTCAGTAATTCTCAGTCTGTCTAGATCTACCATATCATGACTTTACACAAAGTTTATTATTTCTTTGTGCCATAACATTTGTTATTAGAAGAAAGTGAAATGTCATACTAACAGTTATGTAGGGTAACTAAAACAAACAAAATGATATTTAATGTCACGACCAGAACCTACCTTCCTCTTGGCTTCTTCCTTCCTAATTTGTCGTCTCTTCCACGCAAGTTGTAAAATTCGGGCTGCACGAATTTCTTCACTCAGATCAATCAGTCGTGCACTGAGATACGTTACCAGGGTGATGACCACTTTCTCATCAGGAATAGTATTGGACATATCTGTTGGTTTAGTCAAAATGGGAATACCTCCAAGCTCTTGCATCTAAAATGAGTTAAACCTTCTTAAACACCGACATTTTTATGTCAGTGCTAAGTTTCATAAAAAAGTGAACCATTCTACACAACTGATTAATAAACCAAGTATGAAAAATTCAATTCATTTTTTTTCTTCCAGAAAAATAATATTCAAATTTAAATTATTTACAATATAATTAGTGTTATTACTTTGTTATAATTTAAGTTCTGTGAGATAGATGTCAGATGAGTCATAATGTAAATTTTAATAGAAATTAAGCTTCTAATATGATGAAGCAAAGGTACAGGGACAAGGTTCACTCTTCTAACAACAAATTTTAGTTGAACTAATGATAAACATAAGTCATGTTGAATGAAAAGTCAGCTTCCATAGGTATGCCAGTGATCTGTTTAAACGTTTTCAAAGGTCACATAGTTATAAGAGTTAAAGTTGCATATTGATCTTCTATATAAACATATCAGTGTCAAAGAACAAATTAATTAAATATTAATAATACTCAAGTCTTGTAAAACTTAATACATGAAATAATAAAGTTGTATGTTGGAAGGACAATTAAAAATTCATTCAAGAGGATAGAAAGTAGTCCAACATTCTAGAACTGTTGTACCGTATTCCTAAATAGGCCAAAACCAATGGCAAAATAATTTAAGAATTATTTTAGGTCATTAAATATGATATGACAGATTTAGTTACAGTATTTATTAATTTACAAGACAACCACATTTTAAAAGAATTTTGTAATTATATACAAAAGTAAATTTATTAACCTTTTAAAATGTGATTTTTGTTAATCAATACGGTAACTAAATAATATTAACTAAAGTTTAGATATTCAATTACTAAATAATTCTCAGAAAATTATATAAAATTAGCAGTTATTTCATATTAATTTACTGAAGATTAGTAATAATATTAATTATATTAATTAAATTCTATAGATGAAATTTAAATATCCAATCTTCTCTATCTGTTTTATAATCTCTATCTCATTAAAGATGTACATTTTAAACCACGAGTCACAAACGTTTTTGGATAAATGCAAAATGTAAAATAATTCATTTGTTTTGGAATTTCGCTGAAAGCAACACGAGGGGCGTTATAATGTGGCCGTCAATCCCACTATTCGTTGGTAAAAGAGTAGCCCAAGAGTTGGCGGTGGATGGTGATGACTAGCTGCCTTCCTCTAGTCTTCCAATACTAAATTAGGGACGGCTAGCACAGATAGCCCTCGAGTAGCTTTGTGCGAAATTCCAAAACAAACAAACAAACCAAATATGTACAATTTCTAAAACATATAAAGTAGTACAGGAAGGAATGGAAAACAATGTAAGGTACTGCATTCAGTACAGTAATAAATTTTCATGCTGATCCTCAGTCTTGTAAAGTTTATGATATGAGATAATTTATGAAAGAAGCCAAAATATAGAAGAGAATGAAAATGATGCTGCTGTAAATGAAACTTTTGCTGATATTTGGGAGTGTGAATAAAGAACAACTTCTCAAGTTGCTGACAATAAGGAAAGAACTGTACGGTTGCACTGATGATGTAGATGCTGAAAAAAACAAAAACAAAACTAGATTAACAGAAACTGTTTTAGCCAAACAACGAAATCTTTGAACAAAATGTTACAGAGGTCTAATCTTTGATTAAAATATTGTGTAATAATTTCCATTTCATCAAAGCTAACCAAGCACCCGGATGTTAATAACCATTATTACAGTAATTAAATGGATTCTTTTTTGTCTCCAAATAATAGATCAGTTCGATACCATTGCCGTTCTTGAAATAAATTCAGTTACACCAAATAGTTGTAATTGGGTTGCTGATTAACCACAATGTAACGTGTAAAATAACATTTGCGAGTTTTAAGTTATTCAAGTTAATTACCTGAACGTACTTATACAGACACTACAAGCCAACCATCCAGTCAGCAGGGGCCGCTACTAACAGTGTTTTGTATGTGTGTTTGAAAATAGTAACTGTATTCACTCTCCCACAGTATGGAGCTTGTTTAGTGGAATTTTCAAACTTAGATCTTTCGATTTCACATCTCGTCACACTAACGTTTAGGCCATGACCGACTCACAATGTATTACATAAACTATAAGGATATTTAAAATTATCTTACCGATTTTATGTGTCAGACTTCTTTCCATTTCGGGTTTCGTTATAAGTATCTGTGCTGTTTGAAGAAGGGAAGACCCACCGTTGTACCATAGGTTTATTTTTATTTTTTAGGAAGGTAACTGTATATTCCTGTAATTGACTGTTTATCATGGTTCTTATTGGAACACAGTCAACAGTGGCTGACTGAGTTGTTGAATATCCAAATTGTAAAATACTTTTCATGTTTTCTAGTTCTCTATAGCTGCCCTCTAATTCTTTACTGGACTGAAAAACTGAGTGCCTTTTACAGAATGTTGAAACGTGAATATTTGGTCTCTCGCAATCGTAATGGTTCTTCGGCTTGATGGATTTCAGCTTTTGTTTCAAATGTAAATGAACCTTCATAAAGTGAACAGAAACGCAACAAGCTTTCTTCATAAAGAACAACTTATATTTTTCATTTTCCTGTGGTTGACTAACCGTGGTTATTTCTCTGAAGTTTTCAAATTCGGCTTCTTCGACAAGATCATCTATCTCTTCTTCTACCTCTGTAACGTAGCTTTCATTTTCTTCGTATCTTCCAGTGCAGCTATAAAATAAATTAGTAAAAGTATTTTGTTTGTTTGTTTGGAATTAAGGTCAAAGCTACACAATGGGCTACCTGTGTTGTGCCCATCACGAATATCGTAACCCGTATTTTGGCGTTTTGAGCTTTCAGACTTACCACTGAGTCAATTGGGGCATGAGACTAATATTACGTATGTAAAAAATAATTTAGTAAAATCAAAAACAGCTAAACAAAACAAAAAAGATGGAATAAATATAAATGTAAATGTACATTTATTAATGTAAGTTGTTTAATACATGGAAATCTAATTTTGTCCACAATGCATATTGTTATTTTTTTCCCTTTGATATAAACATGCGGAAAATTAAAGAAGTGACTGCTTTTAATCACATGTGTCCCCTGTGGGACAGAGGTAAGTCTTTGGATTCACAACGGTGAGATGAGGGGTTCCATTACTCTCGGTGGATACAGCAGATAGCCCGATGTGGATTTGTTATAAGAAAAACATGTACACACGCACACATAATCATGGGCCCAGCATGGCCAAGTGGTTACGGCACTCGACTTGTAATCTTAGGGTCGCGGGTTTGAATCCCCGTCACACCACACATGCTCGCCCTTTTAGACGTGGGGGCGTTATAATGTTACGTCCAATCCCACTATTCATTAATAAAAGAGTAATCCAAAAGTTGGCGGTGGATGGTGATTGCTAGCTGCCTTCCCTCTAGTCTTACACTGCTAAATTAGGGACGGCTAGCGCAGATAGCCCTCGAGTAGCTTTGCGCGAAATTAAAAAACAATACAAAAAAAACACATAATAATGTATATAAATGGCCCGGCATGGCCAAGTGGGTTAAGGCGTTCCACTCGTAACCTGAAGGCTGCACCAAACATGTTCGCCCTTTCAGCCGTAGGGGCGTTATTATGTAAGGGTAAATACAACTATTCTTTTTCCACTAGGTAAAAGAGTAGCCTAAGATTTGGCGGTGGGTGGTGATGACTATCTGGCTTCCCTTTAGTGTTACACTGCTAAATTAGGGACAGCTAGCGCAGATTGCCCATCAGTAGCTTTGAGCGAAATTTAAAAAAACAAACAAACAAATAAAACAAATGTGTAAAAAATATGAAAAAAAAACGAAATTTAAATATATTAGTGTTATTGAAAGATGCTGGTTGGGTCATCTATTAATTGCTTATATTATTGCTTTCTTTAATATGTTAACAAAATTTTATAAATTGTATTGGTCTGTTCCAAAGAAAGCTAGTACAGTATCACCATATTGACAAACTTATAGACCCAGAAATTTGATAAACCGATCACGGTAATTTCATTCGAAAAAGAAAATAATAATACCCTAATGCTATTACTGATGTTTCCTTTAAGCTTGTATCAGACAAAATATGTAGAGGTCTAACAAGAAATGACTGTTGCATTTAATACAAAATACTGTTTCACGTAATTACAATAATAAAATCTTTTTTTATAGCTATCATCGTCCACTGTTTTCTAATTACTCTTGCAATAATATTTTGTATTAAGTTATTAAACTATGCGACAAACTTTGAATTGTGAAAATAAATATTAATATAGAATAATAATATGTGTAATAATAACAAGAAAGGCATAATTAAGTAATAGGGTTATCTCGCAAATGAAGGCTTAGGGAGTATCCACGCACTTTAGATCACATAAAAAACCACGTACCAAGATGGAATCAAACACAAAAACAATGTTCGTAACTTTCTCCTCACATATCTCCCTATTTTTCCCATATTTAAATCAAATTAGTAGATTGCTCACAACTAATCGCCTTTCAAAAGATTTTTATTTTCAATGTAAAATTCTGTTGTCATAGTAATACCGAATTGTAACACTATTACAACAATATCTTACAGTGACGTTTAAACTAACCCTTAACAACGTTGTTTAGTTAGTAACAGATAATCGAATGTACATATTTAAAAAAACTTTAAACAATACTTTCTTTCACGTGCTACAATATCACAATGACGTAAAAATAAGAATAAATATAAACACACACTTGCATATTTGTTAATGTAAGTTGTTTTTTGATAAAGATTGTTTATTTTTTTGAATTTCGCACAAAGCTACTCGAGGGCTGGCTATCTGCGCTAGCCGTCCCTAATTTATTAGTATAAGACTAGAGGGAAGGCAGCGAGTTATAACCACCCACCGCCAACTCTTTTACCAACGAATATTAGGATTGACCGCACATTATAACGCCCCCACGGCTGAAAGGGCGAGCATGTTTGGCGCGACGGAGATGCGAACCCGGGACCGTCAGATTACGAGTCGCACGCCTTAACACGCTTGGCCTTGCCGGGCCTTTTTGATAAAGAAAATTTTTTATGATTTATATTGTTTTTGCCAGTTATTTCTACTCCATGAGGACCCTTCATAGCCAAGCGAGTTACGGCGTGCGACTCGCATCCCCGTCGCGCCAAACATGCTTGCTTTTTCAGCCGTTGGAGCGTTATAAAGTGACGGTCAATCCCACTATTCGTTGGCAAAAGAGTAGCCCAGGAGTTGGCGGTGGGTGGTGATGACTAGCTGCCTTCCCTCTAGTCTTACACTGCTAAATTAGGGACGGCTAGTGCAGATAGCCCTCGAATAGCTTTGCGCGAAATAAGAAAAACAAACAAACAATCTACTCTGAAAAATCAAAGAAGTGATTATGCTTAACCATGTGTTCAACTTATGAGAAAGAGCTTCGAAATGTTCTTTCTGTATTGTTGGAAAACGTCTGTTAGTTTCTCTGACACAAGATGTATTATTCTTTATGTCGAATTTGTTAAACCGATCCAGCATTTTTGAAGAGCACGCTATATCTGGTTTATTAGATAATCTACGCTTGTCATTAAAATGCATAGATTGGAAAACTCTAGTCATCAGTGTTAGTTAGGCCTGTTGTAGTTTATAATACTGTATTCTTTATTTAGTCCACTAGAGATAACAAATAATATGAAGTGTCTAATAGCATTTCAACCATTTGTTGTCCGTCACATCCATTGCCGACGGCAGATTTCTTGCTAAAAAAGAACTTACTTATCAGAGCGGCCCGGCATGACCAGGTGGGTTAAGGCGTTTGACTCGTAATCCGAGGGTTGCGGGTTCGAATCCCTGTCGAACCGAACATGCTCGCCCTTTCAGCCATGGGGCATTATAATGTGACGCTCAATCCCACTATTCGCTGGTAAAAGAGTTGGCGGTGGATGGTAATAACTAGCTGCCTTCCTTCTAGTCTTACACTACTAAATTAGGGACGGCTAGCGCAGATAGCCCTCGAGTAGCTTTGCGCGAAATTCAAAACAAACATACAATTCGATGTCGTTTAGGCATATGAAGATACAGTGAAGGGAAACCTTACAATAACAAAATATTTTCTACATTGGCTAAGAATGTTGAAAACTACCATATCCATTAATGTAATATTAGATCTTCACGATTCTAATAACACAATATATCAATCTAGCTTTGCTGCGTTGTTCTTACATTATAGACTTGGAATGTTATATTCCTTATTACAATTCCACCTTTCTCACCTGGGCCCGGCATGGCCAAGTGGATTAAGGCGTTCGATTCATAATTCGAGTAATGCTCTCCCTTTCAGCCATGGGGGCGTTATAATCTGACGGTCAATCCCACTATTCGTTGGTAAAAAAGTAGCCCAAGAGTTGGCTGTGGGTGGTGATGACTAGCTGCCTTCCCTTTAATCTTACACTACTAAATTATGGACGGCTAGCGCAGATAGCCCTCGTGCAGCTTTACGTAAAATTCAAAAACAAACAATCAAAGCCTCTCTCACCCAATGTTTTCTTTTAGTTATTTTTTTTAGTTAATATTTTCTTTTATTAGCTGTCGTAAAATGGTACAACGGGAAACATGTAGGCCTACAATGCTAAAAATCAAGTATACATATCTATGGTTGGCACAGCAGAAATAATCCATTGCACAGATTTGTTCTTGACACCGAAGAAATTTTTAGTCCGTCTATTTTATAAAAAAAAAATTAAAATAATAAACTTTCTAAGAAACTATTGTCTTTTTGTATGAATTTTATAAGAAAAAATCACATTCAATAAAAAAAAAAATTAATTTTTTTTGGCTATTTCCTTTGTTTCTGAAGTTGTAAAATAAATTAAGAAAATGTTTTGGTAACTTGAGACCTGTATTGATGTAGAATTTGTGGTAGCATATCATTATTGATGTTTTATTTATTCGGAAAGAAAATAGGCTATTTTTATCTGAAAGTGTGTGATTTTTTTTATTATATTAAATTAACTTTCATGATAAATATTATTACTCAAGTGTTAACATTTAGAAATTTCATCACTTCTAAAAGTGCCTGAAGGTGTCACACATGAATAATCGGATAAGTTAAGGTATGATTAGTTTTTAAACTTTATTTATTCTTTTCTTGAGTTATGATTAGACTTCTGACTCGAAATTTGCAGGTCACGGGCTCTAATCCCGCCACCAAAAATGCTCGCGTTTTCAATCGTGGGGAAGATATAACGTGACAGCCAGTTGAAATACACCATAGCCCATCGTTTAGGTTTGTGCTTAATAGTGACAGCCAGTTGAAATACACCATAGCCCATTGTTTAGCTTTGTGCTTAATAGTGACAGCCAGTTGAAATACACCATAGCCCATTGTTTAGCTTTGTGCTTAATAGTGACAGCCAGTTGAAATACACCATAGCCCATTGTTTAGCTTTGTGCTTAATAGTGACAGCCAGTTGAAATACACCATAGCCCATTGTTTAGCTTTGTGCTTAATAGTGACAGCCAGTTGAAATACACCACATTGTGAGCCTTTGTGCTTATTGTTTAAATACACCATAGGTTTAGCTTTGTGCTTAATAGTGACAGCCAGTTGAAATACACCATAGCCCATTGTTTAGCTTTGTGCTTAATAGTGACAGCCAGTTGAAATACACCATAGCCCATTGTGTAGCTTTGTGCTTAATAGTGACAGCCAGTTGAAATACACCATAGCCCATTGTGTGGCTTTGTGCTTAATAGTGACAGCCAGTTGAAATACACCACAGCCCATTGTTTAGCTTTGTGCTTAATAGTGACAGCCAGTTGAAATACACCATAGCCCATTGTGTAGCTTTGTGCTTAATAGTGACAGCCAGTTGAAATGCACCACAGCCCATTGTGTGGCTTTATTGTGACAGCCAGTTGAAATACTTTGTGCTTTGTGCTTAATAGTGACAGCCAGTTGAAATACACCATAGCCCATTGTTTAGCTTTGTGCTTAATAGTGACAGCCAGTTGAAATACAACCATAGCCATTGTGTGTTTGTGCTTAATAGTGACAGCCAGTTGAAATACACCATAGCCCATTGTGTGGCATTGTGCTTAGCCAGTTGAAATACACCACAGCCCATTGCTTAATAGTGACAGCCAGTTGAAATACACCACAGCCCATTGTTTAGCTTTGTGCTTAATAGTGACAGCCAGTTGAAATACACCACAGCCCATTGTGTGGCTTTTGTGCTTAATAGTGACAGCCAGCTTTGAAATACACAACCAGTTGAAAGCACCATTGCCCATTGTCTGGCTTTGTGCTTAATAGTGACAGCCAGTTGAAATACACCACAGCCCATTGTTTAGCTTTGTGCTTAATAGTGACAGCCAGTTGAAATACACCATAGCCCATTGTGTAGCTTTGTGCTTAATAGTGACAGCCAGTTGAAATACACAGCCCATTGTGCGGCTTTGTTGCCCATTGTGCTTTGTGCTTAATAGTGACAGCCAGTTGAAATACACCATAGCCCATTGTTTAGATTTGTGCTTAATAGTGACAGCCAGTTGAAATACACCACAGCCCATTGTTTAGCTTTGTGCTTAATAGTGACAGCCAGTTGAAATACACCACAGCCCATTGTGTTGCTTTGTGCTTAATAGTGACAGCCAGTTGAAATACACCATAGCCCATTGTTTAGCTTTGTGCTTAATAGTGACAGCCAGTTGAAATACACCATAGCCCATTGTGTAGCTTTGTGCTTAATAGTGACAGCCAGTTGAAATACACCATAGCCCATTGTTTAGCTTTGTGCTTAATAGTGACAGCCAGTTGAAATACACCATAGCCCATTGTTTAGCTTTGTGCTTAATAGTGACAGCCAGTTGAAATACACCACAGCCCATTGTTTAGCTTTGTGCTTAATAGTGACAGCCAGTTGAAATACACCATAGCCCATTGTGTGGCTTTGTGCTTAATAGTGACAGCCAGTTGAAATACACCATAGCCCATTGTTTAGCTTTGTGCTTAATAGTGACAGCCAGTTGAAATACACCATAGCCCATTGTGTGGCTTTGTGCTTAATAGTGACAGCCAGTTGAAATACACCATAGCCCATTGTGTGGCTTTGTGCTTAATAGTGACAGCCAGTTGAAATACACCATAGCCCATTGTTTAGCTTTGTGCTTAATAGTGACAGCCAGTTGAAATACACCACAGCCCATTGTTTAGCTCTGTGCTTAATAGTGACAGCCAGTTGAAATACACCATAGCCCATTGTTCTTAATGACAAACAACAAAAATCAATGGACTGAACCCCCACTAAATTACCAGACACTGAGTGAAAGTTTCCCAAATTTAGAAAAAAATTGATACAAAAACACAAGAATTAAAGTTTAATTTAGATATTAAATCCAAATATTTAGATAGATAAATCTAAACAGGTATTTTGTAGGATTGGTTTGTTTGTTTTTGAATTTCGCGCAAAGCTACTCGAGGGCTCTCTGCGCTAGCCGTCCCTAATTTAGCAGCGTAAGATTAGAGGGAAGGAAACTAATCATCACCGCCCACCGCCAACTCTTGGGCTACTCTTTTACCAACGAATAATGGGATTGACCGTCACATTATAACGCCCCCACGGCTGAAAAAGCGAGCATGTTTGGTACGACGGGGATGCGACCCTCACCACACATCTAACCCTAGCCATGTCGGGCTTCTGGGATTGGTACGTTATTACTCTAGTGAATGGAGAGGGGGGACATCTACAGCCTTCGAGACGATGGAGACGGAATCGAGAAGTTGGCGATGATATAACTGACCAGCTGTTTCTTGTCTAGTCTACCCCTGGTAACTCAGCGATAAGTCAGTGAGCTTACAACGCTAACATAGGATTTCGATACCCGCAATAAGCAAAATACGGATAGCTCTTTATGTAACTTTGTGCTTTGCAAACTCTCTAATCTATCAGTTAAAAACCATGAATGTCTAAGCGCAGATAGCTGTATAGCTTCGCGTAAAAATTATGAAGTGAACGAATACTGCACAATTTTGTAACTCAAGTTTACAGATGTGCGAGTAGGAAATTAAGAGTAGTTCAAGTTACCCTTGACTTAGGTTTGTATTGTGTAAGAAACAAAACATGTATTTCATTACAGCAAAACAACTATTTTCATAATAGATGGTAATTAACACTAGATAATAATCATAATAGATCGAGATATCTCCATAGGGTAACAACGAGTGTTAAAAAGTTTCTGGGTTGAATACATCTTTCTAAACACAGTTAAAATAGTGTTGTAAATTGTTACCAAGATGAAGTTATTTCAATATTGTAGTTTTGTATTCGTACAGTTTAGACTCTAATGGTTTACTCAAATACTATTATTAAAATAACTATTTTTTATATATTTGTATTTTCTTGTCCTCAAATACTATTATTAAACAACGCTAAAATCAGGTGTATTTCGGTGGGCTTATTATATTTGGTTGTAGTATTTGTTCTTAATTAATTTTTTTTACTATTATCATTACAATTTATTTTATCTTTTAGCATAACAATTATAATATTTCTTGCAATGTTTCTTGACCTTATAATATCATTTTTATTTTAACTTATCAGACTTCGGACTTCTTTTTGTAAAGAAACTTAAGGAGTGTGTTCTTTTTTTTCGTTGTGGTTTATTAAACGTCTCACCTGTAGAAGGTTTGGGTAAGAGACGAATGTTTGTGCATTAATTTAAAAACAAAAAACGTAATAATTGTCCAAAATAATTATTTAGTACAAACACGTTATATAGTGCTGATTATGTTACGTTACAACTATTTTGAATATGCAAATCAAGTCATATGACAACCACAACCGAAATAATGTCCTTGTGGAACGGAATGTATCAGGACTACATTTTGACATTGTTTAGTGTTTCATAGGAAGAGTGACCCCAACAAAAACTGATCACTTTGGGAAGGATATGTAATGACTCTCTACAACACTTTATGGTATTAATACACTTAGGTAACAAATGTGCAATGTAATGACTCTCTATAACACTTTATGGTATTAATACACTTAGGTAACAAATGTGCAATGTAATGACTCTCTATAACACTTTATGGTATTAATACACTTAGGTAACAAATGTGCAATGTAATGACTCTCTATAACACTTTATGGTATTAATACACTTAGGTAACAAATGGTAATGACTCTCTATAACACTTAATGTGCAATGTAATGACTCTCTATAACACTTTATGGTATTAATACACTTAGGTAACAAATGTGCAATGTAATGACTCTCTATAACACTTTATGGTATTAATACACTTAGGTAACAAATGTGCAATGTAATGACTCTCTATAACACTTTATATTACACACTTTATGGTATTAATACACTTAGGTAACAAATGTGCAAATGTAATGACTCTCTATAACACTTTATGGTATTAATACACTTAGGTAACAAATGTGCAATGTAATGACTCTCTATAACACTTTATGGTATTAATACACTTAGGTAACAAATGTGCAATGTAATGACTCTCTCTAACACTTTATGGTATAACACTTTATGGTATGTAATGACACTTTATAACACTTTATGGTATTAATACAACAAATGTGCAATGTAATGACTCTCTATAACACTTTATGGTATTAATACACTTAGGTAACAAATGTGCAATGTAATGACTCTCTATAACACTTTATGGTATTAATACACTTAGGTAACAAATGTGCAATGTAATGACTCTCTATAACACTTTATGGTATTAATACACTTAGGTAACAAATGTGCAATGTAATGACTCTCTATAACACTTTATGGTATTAATACACTTAGGTAACAAATGTGCAATGTAATGACTCTCTATAACACTTTATGGTATTAATACACTTAGGTAACAAATGTGCAATGTAATGACTCTCTATAACACTGTATTAATACACTATAACACTTTATGACTCTCTATAACACTTTATGGTATTAATACACTTAGGTAACAAATGTGCAATGTAATGACTCTCTATAACACTTTATGGTATTAATACACTTAGGTAACAAATGTGCAATGTAATGACTCTCTATAACACTTTATGGTATTAATACACTTAGGTAACAAATGTGCAATGTAATGACTCTCTATAACACTTTATGGTATTAATACACTTAGGTAACAAATGTGCAATGTAATGACTCTCTATAACACTTTATGGTATTAATACACTTAGGTAACAAATGTGCAATGTAATGACTCTCTATAACACTTTATGGTATTAATACACTTAGGTAACAAATGTGCAATGTAATGACTCTCTATAACACTTTATGGTATTAATACACTTAGGTAACAAATGTGCAATGTAATGACTCTCTATAACACTTTATGGTATTAATACACTTAGGTAACAAATGTGCAATGTAATGACTCTCTATAACACTTTATGGTATTAATACACTTAGGTAACAAATGTGCAATGTAATGACTCTCTATAACACTTTATGGTATTAATACACTTAGGTAACAAATGTGCAATGTAATGACTCTCTATAACACTTTATGGTATTAATACACTTAGGTAACAAATGTGCAATGTAATGACTCTCTATAACACTTTATGGTATTAATACACTTAGGTAACAAATGTGCAATGTAATGACTCTCTATAACACTTTATGGTATTAATACACTTAGGTAACAAATGTGCAATGTAATGACTCTCTATAACACTTTATGGTATTAATACACTTAGGTAACAAATGTGCAATGTAATGACTCTCTATAACACTTTATGGTATTAATACACTTAGGTAACAAATGTGCAATGTAATGACTCTCTATAACACTTTATGGTATTAATACACTTAGGTAACAAATGTGCAATGTAATGACTCTCTATAACACTTTATGGTAACAAATGTGCAATGTAATGACTCTCTATACACTTTATGGTATTAATACACTTAGGTAACAAATGTGCAATGTAATGACTCTCTATAACACTTTATGGTATTAATACACTTAGGTAACAAATGTGCAATGTAATGACTCTCTATAACACTTTATGGTATTAATACACTTAGGTAACAAATGTGCAATGTAATGACTCTCTATAACACTTTATGGTATTAATACACTTAGGTAACAAATGTGCAATGTAATGACTCTCTATAACACTTTATGGTATTAATACACTTAGGTAACAAATGTGCAATGTAATGACTCTCTATAACACTTTATGGTATTAATACACTTAGGTAACAAATGTGCAATGTAATGACTCTCTATAACACTTTATGGTATTAATACACTTAGGTAACAAATGTGCAATGTAATGACTCTCTATAACACTTTATGGTATTAATACACTTAGGTAACAAATGTGCAATGTAATGACTCTCACTATAACACTTTATGGTATTAATACACTTAGGTAACAAATGTGTCTTCAGATCGTGAGGGATTTAAAATTTCCGACACTTCTTTACTTAATAGCATTGGAGAAAATAGAAATATGGATCAACCAGGGGTTATCCAGAAAAAGACCTGCAACAAGTCGTACTGTAATTATGGTAATCAAAGTGCGATGTCATATAATAGGTAAAATCCATGAACATAAAGGTCAGCGTCAAAAGCCATTCACTTGTATGTAACCTACGCAAGACGAATCTCCGTCCGGGAAAACGATATAAGTGTCAACAAAAGATACTTCTATGACACATCCGTTCAATCGTCACAGATAGCTGTAGAATGAAACCAGTATCATATTATTCCATGTAAAGGTATACCGGTAAAGCCTCTGGTCTTAAAATATATGGATTTCTGTACGATCAGACTATTGAAACGAACGCTCTTTAACCGACATCCTTGCACAGTGGGTGGATTATGGAAAGAAAGTATGAAGGGTCTGTGTTTTTTTTATGTGACATTCTTTCGAGGGATCATTTTACAACACAAACTGTGCTGTTTGGCTGTTGTCAACCAACACTAGCATCAGATAGGTTGTGATCGTACGTGGCGACATGAATTATAAGGACATTATAAATCCTTTTCATATAACATGTCCGTCCTTCTCTATAGCTTTTAACTCATCATATCCGTAACATTCATTCAAGTGTTTTCCTTAAACGTTGTTAATGATGCTTCCACAACAAGGGCCATGCAAGTTTTTTTCATTAATGTTCAATTGAACATAATATTTTGCAAACGTTTGGTAGAAGTGCAACATAAGGCTAATGAAAGTTGTTGGTGTTCTAGTTCAATGCTTCACAATGAACTACATTTACTCTCTTCACCACCGACAAGCGATCCCTGGATTTAGGAGTCAGAAGTCCGTAAACTTACCGCTGACAAAAGCTTAATATCTGTTTTGTTTGCTTTGAATTTCGAGCAAAGCTACACGAGAGATATCTGTATAATTTGCAAAAGATGAAATAATTTATACATTGGACAAACAGGCCGACGATTCGGTAACTGAGCACGAAAACATATAAATCATATTAAACTGTAGAACCAAGATACACCTGTAGGTAAACATTTCACCATCAATAACCACTCAGTTGAAGACTTTTCGATTCTTTGACATATGAGTGCTCCAACAAACACTCACTAAAGAGAACGACTCGAAAGATGATTAATCTATAAGCTGGGGGTGCGACAACCATCTGATTTAAATTAACGCTTTTCTTTCCTGCAGATTTCTATTTTTCATTCTTTGTTAAAATTTTAATTCCTATAAACGTGTTTTTTTTTTTGGTAAGGGTGTTACTACCCATACTAGTCGTCCTGAGATACAAAATTTTCAATGGTTCCCTATTAAAACCATAGGCCCTAGCAGGGGCGTAGCCAGGGGTTACCCCCCATGGACCTAAACTTTTTAGACAAGTTCAGTTGCCACCTGTGAAGTTTCATAAAGATCCGTGATTGCATGGCAGATAATTTCACACACAACAAATGGTCAAATGGAAATTTCTGATTGAACACTCTTTTAATACAGCAATTTTGTCAAAACTAGAGAAATACAATCGAATATCTATGAAAGGCTCAAACACCTGTTCGTTCTTGTCAGAACATCTACAACACAGTTTGGTTCAACTTTGATATCACGGTGAATGTATAATGAGGCCAGGTCATTCAATCGATCTTCAGTGGTGGTATTTCTCAAATACGTTTTGAGTCTTCTGAGAGTTGAAAACGAACGCTCCACTGAGCTCGTTGACACAGGCAGCGTGACAAATACTTTCAACAGTCTAGAAATGACTGGGAACATTTCTGCATTGCACATTGCATATGCATCTATGACATTTTTGGTCTGTTGTTTGCAAGTGATTTGTACCAAACCCTAAGTTCACCTACTGCAGCTAGTGAAGTGCTGTCAATGTCAGTTTTGTATATATTGACCAACTCTTTAATTTGGTCACATTCTTGTGCTGTAGGTTCTGACCGTTCTGTGGTAGATCCTGATGGTAGAAGACACATGAAGTTTGTAAGGAGAGTTTTGTGACTGGACAGATGGCCACATATTTGTGAAAGAAAGTGATCAACAAATGGCACAAATACAACAATACAAAAGTACTCCTCAGAGCTAGTGGTTTGTGGGTTAGCACGGTACACCTGTATTTTAGCCTGCCTTGGCATTATGATGTCAATTTGAAGCTCACTACACAGAGTTTGAGCCTCACAGAAAATGTTGTTAACTTCATTCACAGTATTATTTCTGAGTAAACGGATTAAATCTTCCACTATTGCTGCGTGATGCATCGCAGCAACTAAATCAATGTTCTGTTGCTGCAGTAAGTTGCATAGAGGTAAACTAAAGGAAAACAATCTATCAATGATAAGTAGAGTGATGATGAATTCTGGCTGTGTTAAAAAACACAACAATTGATTAGCTGACGCGACAGAATCTCTGTCTTGCCAACCTGATATGGTCTCAAGGGGATCTGCAACTGCATGGATTAAATCTAGAAAGGCAATGACTCAGTCATGCTTCTCAACCCACCGGATGGGGCAGAGACCTTTCAAACTTTTTTTTTCAATTCAGTTGCTTTATTCTCCACATAAAGAGCCAAAACGTGCTTTCGTTTGGGTGTATTAAGAAAGTTTTCAGTGCTAGAAATTACTTCCATGCAATTTCGCACAAGAACGTCTTTACAAGCATCAGAAGTTTAGGGAATGGGCACAGCAGTGTACATAGGGTGCAAGTTGGAATTTATCAGTTATGTGTCTCTGGACACCATTGAATTTCACACTCATAGAAGCAGCACCGTCGTATCATTGTCCTCCAGGTAAGCCATGTCAATACCATATTTTGTCAGATTGATTATGATAACATCAACCAAGTTTCTGCCTGTCACATCATAAACAGGTATAAATTGCAAAAAATTTATATTTTCAGTTTGTGTATGGAAATTTCACTAGTTGTCCCAATTTCTGGCTTCCAACACCAGCACCATCAGGAGCAAAAAGAAAGCAGTACTTGCAGAAAGCATCCTTTGCATGTTAACTGTAGAGTAGCCATCTCCACTGTGAATGCCAACGATGCTGAAAACGCAGCTTTCTTGGACCACACTGGGGGAAAATGTAATCACTCCCTGGCTTCCAGGCATTCTCAAGGAGGCATATTTTGGTTTCAGCGTTTATCTAAAAGAGACAGAAAGACAGTTCTAATTCAGTTATTTTGCACATAGGAAAGTTTGTTATGAGAGTACAATAACTTCGAAGAGAAAGGCTTAGAGTTGTACTTTACAGAGCAAGCCTAACATCCTGTGGCTGTTGACCTACAATCACTAGCAGCAATGAATATTCAGTCTAAAACTCATCAGAGTGTTTGCATGATTTTTAATACAAAATTAATATAATAGGAGTCGACTCACCTGTTTACCAATGCTGACATCATCTCAGATATGTAATTTCCAATGTACCAGACTGAACCTGAGATAGTAGTGGTAGCAGTGGTAGAAGGCCACGGTGATGACTCTGACAATTCTGATTCAACCTGATTGGCTGCAGCAGATTGATCAGGTTCAGCCTCATGAATGGGTTTTTAAAGAACCCATGCAGTGTCTTTTGCTTTTTCAGGCTTGACATAGTGAATGATTGTATATTGCAACTTCTGTTTGTCAACGTCACATTTACAGTACCATTGGCGCCATCTATAGTGAATCATTCACTATAGATGGCGCCAATGGTTCAAGGTTAGTGCCATGGTGCTGCCAGCCTGTCACGGTGCCACCCACTGTTTATTTGTGTAGTTAATTCTTGAAATCCATGGAATCTGAACTTACACTGTCCATGATATTTGAATACAGATTATACACACTATACATATATTTTACACTCTCCTGAGTGACTCTATATTTTACATATTGATGATAGGACTGTAGGCCTACTTTGCTGGGCCTGATAGCTTTAAGTTATATATCATATTATATATATAATATGTATGTTTATGTATGATTAAAAAAATAAGCAAACACCTCAGTGTCCCATTCTGAAATCTGTCAAAAAGGTGGTCTCAAAATGAGACCAGGCTCAAACTAATAAATAAAAAAATCAGGCTAATAAAAGCCTAATTCAGGCTTTTCTTTTATGTTTTTATTTAAAAATTTTCCCGGGGGTCATGCCTCCGCACCTCTCAAGCATGGCTTAGTACCTGCGGCGCTTGCATCAAGCACTCAACTAAACCCCCTCTAATGGTCATTTCTGGCTACGCTCCCTGGGCCCTAGGGCTGAGCCCCCTTTAGCTCCTACCTAAACACGCCACTGCTTTACATGACTTCTAACGTTTATGTAATAGATGTAATTTTGCCTATAAATTACACCGTCAACATTCCAAATATTTCGCACGTAAGTTCTTTGAATTCTGCGCATGCGCCATTATTGTAAACTGTACGATCTGATGAAGAGTGCTACCTCGAAACGTCATCCTTCTTTAAATAACAATACGTATATATAATTGGCGACTTTTCAACCTGTTATTTTATTTTAATATATTTTTGTCTGTTATGCAGTTTTAATTATATTTGTCTTGCAATGGGATCGCACCAATAGATAAGTCTATTCGTAGTCCTCACAATCGTTTACGACCCAGCATGGCCAAGCGTGTTAAGGCGTGCGACTCGTAATCTGGGGGTCGCGGGTTCGCATCCACGTCGCGCCAAACATGCTCGCCCGTTCAGCCGTAGGGGCGTTATAATGTCACGATCAATCCACTATTCGTTGATAAAAGAGTAGCCCAAAAGTTGGCGGTGGGTAATGATGACTAGCTGCCTTCCCTCTAGTCTTACACTGCTAAATTAGGGACGGCTAGCACAGATAGCCCTCGAGTAGCTTTGTGCGAAATTAAAAATACAAACAACCAAACACACCGTTACAGATTGGGCTATATCTGCAGTGCTCACTACAAGCATCGAAACCTGGTTTTAGGGTTAGAGGTCTTCACACTTGTCGCTGAGTGGGATCATGCAGTTATTCAGCCTTTCCCAAGGTGTCTGTTTGTTAGTTAAGTGAGAAGTTAGCCCAATGATCTATCAGTGATGCGCTCACTGCAAGTGATGGAAACCCTGTTTTAACGGTGTGAGCTCTCTAACAGGACATTTTAATATGATTTTATTTATGTAAATTATTATTAATAATAACAAACTAGAGGAATTTTGCGATCAATGTTATTTTTTCCTTGTAGGGTATATTATTTGTACCGTAGAAATCAAGTGAAGATTTTATCCCCAAGAATAAATAAAACTCGGACGTCAGAGGAAGCAAACACAAGCGACTAAATAAAAGAAACATTTATTCACAATAGTGTGTTATGTGGCCCACCTACCGGCAGGCATCTTAAACTCCATTGTAACTTCACTGGTTGTTGGAATGGAAACGGATGCTTTTCCGAGAATTATATTATACCGCGCTATACTGCATTATACCAGATACGGTATCCCACAATCCATAGCTACCTACGTTACCAACTATTCCAAATAGCAGCAAAACGTGTTACAAAAATAAGCATATTTGCTGCTTTCTGTTTAAAAGTGCATAAAAAGTACAAACCACAGCGTTAAACTTCTAAAATTTTCAATCAGAAATGTTGGTTTCAGCTCTCAGTGTGTTTGGACTCTTTTTGTTTTGTTTTTAAAATATATATATTGTAATTTGAACACAAGAAATATAATAAATTTAACACTGTTTTCATTGAATTGTCAGAGTGAGCTTGTTATACAGAAACGACACATCACACTCCAGTTTCAGAAAAAAGTTAAGACATTTCTGAGTTGACCTATAAAGATAGACCAGAAGGGAAAACAACTTTATTTTTCAGATTTTATTAATGAAAATTGAGAAAGACAGCTAGTTCTTTTGACACGCAAAATTATATCAGAAAAGAAAATTATATTTAACATCCACGTGCTTGCTCTCTTACCAACGTGACAAGCAGTCACTTTCGTCAGGAGTTCGTGAAAAAGATATGTGGTCGGAAACTAAACAGGAAGCTACTTGTGGAAGTTAAAACTAATAATGTCAGTCATTTCACAACTTGAACCTTTAAGTGGGAACCACCGCGCGTGCGTGTGTGTGTTCTTATAGCAAAGACGCATCAGGTCATCAGTGTCCATCGAGGGAAACCAAACCCCTGATTTTAGCGGTGTAAATCCGAAGACTTACCGCTGTTCCAGCAGAGGACAATTGGAACCAGAATCTAAACACAACTAAATGAAGATTGCTGCTCTAGTCAGTATTGGTGGATTCTCAGAGTTTACCCAGAGATCCGAAACGGCGATGACAGTCGCTAATTCACACTCGTAAATTTACTCTGTAAGCGGGAGCACAACATGTTCGATTCTCAATCATGCAAGTAGTGAATACATAGCTGATAAATGTATCATTGAAGAGTATATACTACATACATATAACAGTACTAAAGTGAATAAAACTGTAGATTAATTAGAATGTATATAAATAAATAATAATGACATATCTGTCTACCATCGGCAGGAATCGAACCTCGGAATTATGTGTGAATCTGTAAAATCACCGTTGGTCCATCGGAGTAATTCAATAAGCAAAGATTTGGGAGGCAAACCAAAATAATCCGTCTTAAAACCCTGACATGTGCACGAGTACTGGTTTGATAGGTATGTCCGTCTAGAGACATCACCAACAACAGTAACCAGAAACTATTTGGCAAACCCACAATAATTAACACACTGCAGTTTAGCGTAAGAACTAGGCCTAACAAAATCGAATACTAGCCCTAATAACAAATATATGCTAAGCCTAACTGTAGCGTCGCATATTTTAACCATAGAACGAGGCGTAACAATCAGAAACCTAACTGATTTATGAAGGTTAAAGAATATAAAGCCTCCTGCTAGTACAGCGGTAAGTCTACTGATTTACAATGCTAAAATCAGGGGGTTCGATTCCCCTCGGTGGGCACAGCAGATATCCCGAGGTGGCTTTGCTATAAGAAACAATACAATACAAAATAAAAAATATAAAATGTCTAGATTAACCTGTTGACTGCCAAGTATTTCAGCTGCTACAATACAACTCTAATGCTTCTTCATTTTGTAACTTTTTCGTGACGTCATTTTGGATCGAAAGTGAAACAATTTGTAAGTAGGTCAAATGCATGTATGGTGCTGACATTTAGCGTTGAAGTTAGGTATTATTTAGAACGAATTAACTCGTCCGTGGCACTGTGTTACCGATCGGCTTGGACGAGTTATCTCGTCTACGGCACTGAACGGTTAATAAAATTAACTTTTGTGAACCGGAATGTTTGATACTTGTATTGTTTAGCCGAGCACGAAATTTTCTTTCAGTATCATTGTATTAAGACAATTTGATGAATGAGGGCAAACTCAGAATCGAATTTTTTTTTGTTCCTTTAATTTTAACACATTCTGCAGATTTATAGGCACATCACATACATGAACTGGAAAGGTTCCATCACTCCTGTTCTCAATGAATCTATGATTCATTTTCATGAAGGATTTCCCACAACAGGGTTTTCAAAACTTATAATGGATGCAAATTTTGTTTTTTTGAAATAAGAAAGAAAACAAGTGTCAACTTCCACGACAACGTAATTAAGGAAATGGTTTTTCTAAAGTCAATCATGTTAAAAGCGCAGTCATTTAAAAGACCGTGGCTATAGCATCATTAACTCATCCATCACAGTTTAAGTCAACTGAAAAGCGGCAGTTGACACTTTATTATCAACAAACCTACAGAAAATTTCCATGAAAAAACCAAATAAAAACGCATTAGTTTATAAAAGTGTTCCACCTTTACGAACAACCCTACACTTTTAAGGAACATATAGTGGTTGAAATGTGTAAGATAGGTTCTGATGCACTCCTCTACCAACCACTAGTAACCTAAAATTATTCAGGTATTTTAATATGTGATTGTATCATCACAATTAATCATTCATTATTATTCAGCGGAGTGGATACTAAGTTATGTGATTTTTGTTTTGTCTTTTCTTTCCTAAAACGTTTAGTTTCGTTGAAGAATTTCGACTAGAGAATCAATGTGTCATCTTATTTGCCCCACCTCGGTTCAAGTCTGCTTCAAAACAACAAACAAAGCAATACCTTAGTCACTTCGTGTAACATTTGCCTACAAGTTTTTCAAACCCTCGTATTATACTGAAAATAATGCTAAGCCTAACATTTTTTTCTAAGCTTATATATCGTACCGAAACATATGCTATACCTAACAACTTTTAATAACCTCATGGTTGTGTACCAAAACAGTTGCTAAGCCTAACTTTTTTTTTTTCTAAGCCTACATGTCGTACCGAAACAGATGCTATGCCTAATGACTTTTTTAATAACCTCATATTTGTTCCAAAACAGTTGCTAAGCCTGATGCCTTTTTTATAATCTCGTGTATTTGTACAGAAACACCAGTTCTTTTGGGACAGTAAAATTAATGCAAATAAAATAATAAAAATTGACGTTAGAAAAACAAGTAATTATGTTATTAATCCTTAAGTTACCAATCTGATTTGTAACTGACGTAAATAGAATTAATAATAATTCACTTATCTAATTCACACCACAACAGTCGTTGTTTGTGAAATCTAAAAATATGTCTGTCGTATTCCAGTTGGCCTCATAAGTACACGTATCAGGTTTGTTTTGAATATCGCGCAAAGCTACACAAGGGCTATCTGCACTAGCCGTCCCTGATTTAGCAGTGTAAGATTAGAGGAAAGCAGCTAATCATCACCACCCACTGACAACTCTTGGGCTACTCTTTCACCAACGAATAGTGGGATTGACCGTACCATCATAACGCCCCCACAGCTGAAAGGGCGAGCATGGTGTGACGGAGATTCGAACCCGCGATCTTCGGTTTACAAGTCTAGTGCCTTAACCACCTGGTCATGCCAGGCACAGGTATTGTTAGCACTAGATGTTACAGATATATTGTGGTTTACATACAACATTCTTTTGTTTGTATTAGCCTTAACCACCTGGTCATGCCAGGCACAGGTATTGTTAGCACTAGATATTACAGATATATTGTGGTTTACATACAACATTCTTTTCTCACATTCAGATATAAACTGTTAGAACTTGCAAATAAAAATTTTGTTTGGCCTTTATGTAAATCACTTCCTTCAGTACCATAATGCATACTTTATACAACTACTATTTTGAATAAAAGAAACAAAACAGTGTTACGAGGTAATCCAAAAATAAAATGTAACTTATTAATTTTAATAACTGACAAAATTTTCCCACTTTGAGTTTAATCCAATTTTATTATTATACAACATAAAAACGTACATGATAATCTGTTTTTGTTTGTTTTTCTTTTATACAGGTTAAAAAAGTGATAAAAATGAGAGGTGTATGAACTACAGCACACATACAACACGAATAAAAATCATAAGAATGTACAAGGAAGACACGGTCCTAGTGCTTGGAATTCTTTGACATATTCATCACTGCAACTATAGCATCAACTGGATCAATAAATTCTCGCATGTGTTTGTGTCCAAGTATCCAGTCTGGTTGGATTTGTGGCTGGTTTTGGTGACATGGGGAATGCAGACAGACATGCTGGAAATCACGCTCTTGGAACACACAGAAGATGAAAGAAATGAAGACGATAGAGTGGTGGACAACCGAGCTTTGGTCAGTTTCCTTTCCTCTTCCATCTTGTGTCGCCGACAGGTAAGATAATGGAGACTTTTGATTTTCTCCATCACATTCTTGTTAGATTTCATCACCTACACCAAAGTCAAGTCAGCATTCAGTTCAGTTCATACACTCTTTCAAGTAATATAGGTTTCAGATAATAAAGACAGTTGACAGTTGCAAAAATAAAAATATGACAGAAGACATTACAAGAAATTCACAATTAATTACATTTCAAACAAACCAAAATTATTACACAGTTTGTTCTCTCCAGGACAATATCAAAGCTGACCCAAATTAGAAAATTTGCAAGTATACCACATGTAAATTCAGGTTAGAAAAAAACCAAAGTATTACAACACTTAAGAACACAAAATATAAACACTGTAGAGGTAAAAGGAACACTAAAATAATCTTTTGTTAGACTGTTAATAACTGTGATGAATATCCTCTGTGCCATTCTACAGCCTAGTGTGCAAACAGTATCCTCTGTGCCATTTTACAGCCTGTGCAAAACAGTATCCTCTGTGCCTAGTGTGTAAACAGTTCTACAGCCTAGTGTGCAAACAGTATCCTTTGCCATTCTACAGCCTATAAACAGTATCCTCTTGTTTACAGCCTAGTGTGCAAACATATCCTATTAAAACAGTATCCTCTGTGTCATTTTACAGCCTAGTGTGCAAACAGTGTAGTTAAAAGTATCCTCTGTGCATTTTACAGCTAATCCTCTGTGCCAACAGCCTAGTTAATATATTTCTTGTTTTACATTTATTAAAACAACAAAACAACAGTGTAGTTAAAACACTAAGAATTAATTGTATACCATCACCACCCTATTAATGTAATCACATTTTTACCATCTCACTTCACAACAAATCTGACACATTTCAGACACCATAATTTTCGGATATTTCTGTTTGGCTGCTCCTAGAACTCTCTTCCTTGTAACAAGTTTACAAAGATAAAAGTCTATCTAGATTTTAATTTCTACTAGCTGGTCGATAGTCGTTATTACCGAGGCCTTCCCAGGATCCTGGAAGAAGATCCATAACAGTGTACAGACTTTCGAAAAATAGTTTCACCCTTCTCTCTGTAGATTCGCAAGAGGTCCAGCAGAGTATCGAGAGAACCAGTCACTGTCCACACAGAATCCACCGTTTTATCATACTGTTGATGTGGAAAGAAAACAATTCATTGAGATTGTGTTACAATATGATGAGAAAATCAAGTGAAACACACACTGTGCATCTATTACACAGAGAGAGAGAGAATGCTATCAAGTTACACTTATTAATTTGTGATAAGAACCAGATGCCCACTTACATCAAAACTGAAATCTAATTTGATAACGAGTACAGCTAATTAAGTACGCTTTTCTTACATGTGTAATTATATAAACTATAATGCTTTGTTTCATCAAAGACAAGGGTACTCTCACTATTAAAGATAACTTAGGCCATAAATACATGACACACTTATCTTAAATACAATAACATTGTATAATGTAGCTTAAACAACAGTATTATAAGATATATACAATATTTGAGTAATACCTGCACATGCATACATAAAACAAAGAAATTAACACATTTCTTCAGTAGTAAAGTTTGAAACACATTTACAAGTTCATTTCAATGCAATTTAAGTGTTTTTTAATCCCTTGTACTTCTTACTCTCATGAAAATGGTATAAATTAAAACTTAAATCACAAAAATGATGCAGTTAAGTTGGTCTTTTTATAGTAATAGCTGAGGAAAAAACGTTTTTATACGGAAACAAATTAAGGGTAAGTTAGGTCCCAGGCTAAACGTTTTATACAGAGCCCATCATGAAAAAAACAAAAAAGTGAAACCACAAAATGGGCTTTTTTTTTTTTTTTTCACCCTAGCCCCACCTATAATACTCCTTTAAAGCTCTGTGAATGGTTAGGATTTCAGTTTCACACACAAACTTTCTCAGAGTTCTTTTGTTAAGGTCTGTATGTTATGGTAATGACTTTCTCAGAGTTCTTTTGTTAATAATAATAATAAAACAATGACTTTCTCAGAGTTCTTTTGTTAAGGTCTGTTTGTTATGGTAATAATAAAACAATGACTTTCTCAAGTTCTTTTGTTAAGGTCTGTATGTTATGGTAATAATAAAACAATGACTTTCAGAGTTCTTTTGTTAAAACAAATAAAGGAAAATAATAAAACAATGCAAAGATTTCATGAAAACAAATAAAGAGAAAATATTTAATGTAAGTTTAAAGCCGGGTGTTAAACTGTCATTACAGAAGCATCTGGTTTATAAAACCAGTTTAGAAATGAAATAAAATAAGGTTAACTTGCAACAAGAAATAACTCAGTATTATAGAGGTGTTGCAGAAACATGCAGTACTGGATAAGAGGAAGATTGAAGAAGCTAAACGTCACACAATGTAAACAGCTCGCCTTTCTTGATGACGAGAAACCCACTTGAAATAAAAATGTATTTTAGAACGGCTGGTATTAACACTTACTGATAAGCAAAGACCAACGTTTCGACCTTCCTAGATCATATTTAGAAATAAAATGATCAAGGAACAATAATACATTTGAAGCAGAACCTATGTTGTCAT
Source organism: Tachypleus tridentatus (assembly GCF_004210375.1). NCBI lineage: Eukaryota > Metazoa > Arthropoda > Merostomata > Xiphosura > Limulidae > Tachypleus > Tachypleus tridentatus. The sequence continues at coordinate 108,763,023 of NC_134827.1, forward strand.
GGTAACAACCCAAGTGAAACAGAATCTCTGTTGGAGAATACAAACCTTGGCAAGATTTAACAAGATGTTTGTGGAATATTTAATCAATTCCATGTGAGGCAAGCTTCGGTTACAGCTTCGTATCAACTGGAAAAGGATTTCTACTGCACTGCCTTCTGCTATCTTCTCACAACATGACGCCGAGAGCCGGGTAACAACATCTGGGCAATTACATAAAATGGTTTAGCACAACTTTCAAAAAATGTAAAACAACCTTACAAGGATTTATGGACAACGTAAAAGCTTTGGTATAAACACAGTAAGTGAAATTTAAAATTTTAGAAGAAAGAAAGATTAATAGTGAAATAATTAAAACAATCGTTTTCTTTGGTTAAACAAAAGTTTCATTTTAAAATTCCACCTACATTTCTTAAGGGAACTTACTAGGAGAAACGTGAAGAAAAAATATCTACAGTCTAACATGAATTTATCACTTTTGTTAGGCCTAAAATATATTTTTCCATCCTAGACATTCTACATCAATACTCATTCTATAACAGACAACCTCAGATGGTTATTATATCACACACCAGTGTTTAATAAGTTTTCCTGGTTTAGTTCAAGTGAAGGTAAAACCATTAAAATCTTTACGCAGAATAAAAACATTTTAACAGTTTTTCCAGAATGTAAAAAAAAAAATATTCTTGGTCCCAGAAACAGAAAAATTTTCATGATTTTAAAATGTTAACTCTAGCGTTTAAGTGATTGCAAAAATGATTCCAACAACAGATGGAATCTTGTGTAATTGCTAGTCTCAAAAATTACTTTTTATGTAATGTATGCACTCTCAGATATAAAGACAGAGGGCAAATGCAACAAACAAAATCGTTTGTAATTCATTAAATACTTACTACACATGTACAACTCTTCTTAAACTTACAAAAATCTCAACTTTTATATTCAAAACAAACATTTTGTAAGCCATATATTAAAGGATCTGACACTGCCTAGCAGCACAGAATAGAACGACATACACAAACACTCGAGCATTATACAACATGCACGTGTTCGTGATAAAAGTTGTCACAATATTTTATTAACACTCAGGCTTCTTACTAAACAAAATGTTTCATTTAGTTTTCCAGTACATTTTCTCAGTGGTCACACTAGAATGTGAGCATCAGAATATAACAGAAATGTATTGAATATGTTGGTATTTCCAAGAAACAGAGAAATCCATAAGATAATAAAAATAGCACTTTGCACTTTCTCATAACCAGAATGGAAGAGATAAAAGCAGAAATTAGTACTATTATGATTAATTTGTTTTTTTAAAAGGTAACAGACTTAATACATTAAACCATCAGCAAAGATAAACCAACACCGTGTCCGAAGCAAGTGAAACTTTGACATTTTTCGCTACGTCATCCGTCAACATTGAGAAATTTAGTTAAGTTTGTTCTAAAAACAAAATTCCTGGATTTAAGACCCACAAGAACGTTTGGTCATACATAAAACTTGAAAAATTATTTCTCTCCTGTTTTCTAATTACAAATCTTGAGAGTAATTAAAACAAGTGGGTGTCGTAACATGAGAGCTAAAAAATCTCAGTCTCACCTAAATGCATCAGTGCAGACAAGATGTAGGATAGATTTCGGCAACGTAATAAGAAATCTAGAGCCGAAGTTGTTCGATTACATAATTTCTTATCTTCAGTAGCGTTCGCATTAACGGTTTTCAATCTTTCTCTTATTGTTTTCAGTTGACGACTCTTGAGTTTGCAACGCTGCACGTGCCCTCGCCAAGCAGCCTGATGTGAAAGAAACATATTACTACAATATTAATTTTTTAAACAATGACAAATGATATACAAAGAAACTGATACACTTACCTACATGTTGTCAGAGTTCTAATTTTTCTCTCTGTTACATATCTAAAGAAAACAGATTAATTTGCACATCTAATAATAATCTAACCACTACAACTAAATGTAAGTGATTTTAACATTTTTAGTAATATAACAGAAACATGACCTTTGAAATTCCCGGAACCACCTGACTCGTTAACAGACATATCACACGATTGAACTAGGCAACACGATTCGACAAATCTAGGAACTAAATCTACTGAACCAGAGAAAAAACTATAAGAAACCTGAAATTGTTATACTGATGGTTATAAAACAGACCAAATAATCTGATTAGATAAAATAATTGCAAGAAACTTTTGGATATGAGCAGAATTATAATAAAATAATTATGGATCAACACAATGGTCAGCCATCTTAAATATATCTTCTCTTCTGTATGGATGGTGCCACACAAACATACCCTAATCTCCTGCTCAGACCAGTCAAGATTCATTTTACAAAATCCAATTTAACAGGCACTTTCTGAGCATGATTCGTTAGCTGCAAAAATCTGATTATTGCAACAACAACAACAACAAAATCCCTGTAGAAGGCAATGAACAACAAATAACAGATCTATTTCTCACTTATGTGATAAAATACCACCCAATAATAAACATTGTTAACAGATAACTGTAGACATATCACAGTAGAAAACCAATAAACTTGCAACGCCCTGGTCTCATTGCAGGAAACATCAGAACAAGAATGGCAGGCCTAAAACAGCTTCAAGGTCAAAGGTATTAGACACAGGGCAAATCTGTTATGGCTACACTACACACAAGTTTGGTTGAAAAATAGCCTCCTATTTGGTTTTACCCAAAATTCCATTATCACAACTCAAATTGGTTCAGCTCTCTAGGGCTAAAGCCATCCTAAAACGTGCCTTCGACTCCTCTGTAGCCCCTGCATTCAACAAACAGTTTTATTGTTCCAGCTGCTAAATATTAAAGCATGTATACCTACAAGACATAGCCCACTTCTCCATCAATCTCTATCTGGTCCTCTACACAGACCAGGAAGAAACTGGTTCCATTCTTGACTTAAGATCTGGATAACATTTTATTCACACATGAATTATGCAAGCTCTAATAATCCTTATAAAAAATCTGACCACTAAAACTTAACAGGTCAACTCAATATTTATGCTAAACTTCAGTGTACACACTTTACCTTCCAATCTACACTTGATTGTACAAACCTGTATAACTGTAGCTGCATTTTGTTCCTTTACCAACCTCCTATAAACCAACCATGAACGCACTTTTGCCTGTATCACAGTTGCTGCCTTTTCTTGTGTAAGAAGATAAATTCGAGCAGCTCTCTGGAACAGTATTACGTTCTGTCGCAGACGTAAAAACCACAGTCTCTGCAAGCGTCCTCTCATCCACCTCTGGAGAAGTCATGAAATACTTAATGTAAGACATCACAAGTTGTACAGTTACAATAAATCAAATTTTGGCAAAAGCAAGTTTACAAAAATCAGAAGTACTTATAAAAATAGAAGCATGTTCTGTTTCACTTTCCAAAACCACTAAGATGTATATCACTGTTCAAAGAGATACATATTTATAATTTAAAATATGCCATATTAGCTCAAATAAGGAAACTTCTTAACTACAGTAATAGTAATAAAATAAACATAACAAAATTGTCTTTATTTTTCATAAACACTCAAAAATAAAATATTAGTTTTGTTCTAGGTTATACAACAGTTATTGTGCTGTTTTCATAAGTTATCTTTGTTTAGAAAAACGTTAAAATGTGCAAGTCATACCTGTAGGGATTATCACACAGTATTCACACTGATGAGTTAATTTGATATTTAACATTAAAAAAACCATTTAATGTAAGTAACCCCCCCTACCACATATTTCCACAATCCTTTTGATAGTTTTCCACACCTTTTCACATGACAAACTTTTTTCAAGCTCAACTTTCAACCAATCATTATCTTAAAAACATAAATGATATATTAATTGAACTTGTCACACACTTCTTGTAGTTTGTTTGGAAGTTTGCATAAAGCTACACAAGGACTGTCTGTGTTAGCCATCCCTAATTTAGCAGTGAAAGACTAGAGTAAATGGAGCTTGTAATCACCACCCACTGCTAATTCTTGGGCTACTCTGTTACTAACAGACAATACGATTGACCATCACAAAACCACCCCAGGGCTGGCGTGTTTGGTGGGATGAAGATTCAAGCCACAAGCCGCAACCCACAGATTGTGATTTGAGTGATATAACTGCCTAGAAGTGTCAGGCCCACCCACTTCTTTTGAAAAACAACAATGCCTTACATTGAGACTGGTAAGATCATTTTAATACTTCTACAAAACTGTTACGTGTTTTGTTTTACAGACAATAAGAATTCCCATATACGTTTGATTTTCACAGGTCCAGCTCTGTTGAAGAGATCTGGTACAGATGACAAGTTTTCTTGATGGCAACTTGTGACAGACAAAAACTTGTATTAAATGTTACAAAACCTGTAAATCACTATTTAATAATAAACGAAATAAAAGCAACTGCAGTCAAACATGTTTAACTTTAATAGTTTTCACCCAAAAACATATCTTAGTTTTAACTTTTGGAAGAAAAACTATATATAGTGCAAAGACACTTCAATCTTCCAAACACAAAAATAAACTCTAAAATGAAATGTCTGAAAAAAAGTCTTACCACAAAAATTTTCTTCAATGTACTTAAATTGAAAACTGTAGAGCAGTGTGGAAATTATGGTAGCTTACAAGTGATTTTATTCCCAAATTTCTGGGGTCAGATGTGTATCAAGTTGCACTCTTTATGCATAAAAATAATGCCCATATACTTTGACCAGTATGAACATTTAATGTTTAAAAACTAAGATTACTAGCCTGAATAACAACAACTGCATCCAGTTGTTTCTTCGCCAACCTCAAATTTAATATTCGTCGGTAAAACCTTTGAACTCGTACAGCCGATAGATGACGTAATACCATGGCTACAAAACATTCCACTTTGACAGTTCTTGCCATAAGTAAAGCCTATAATTTAAAATAAACAAAAGATAATTATTTATAATGTTAACATATACAATAATACAAAATATACTACAGTAATATGACCAACAAGAAATTCAACATTTCAGAAATGTTTAGCATAAAAACTTTGTTATTAACACAGCAAGTTCACACAAACACCCCTATTTAATTATTAATCTAAATATTACATTCAGTTTTATCACTTTTTGTGATAAGTAAATGGAAAGGTCAGACATTCTATTTATTATTTTTAGAGGTACTCAGTGATATCCATAAGTAACATATTCAACAAATCAAGTTTCAAAACATTTAAAGATTAAAATGAAAACTTGTTAAATCAGTGTTTTGATATGAATACAGATTTTTAGGACTAAATATCAAACGTTTTAATGTTTGTTTTTTCCAACATTTAGCATCCTAAAGCAGCTTAAACTCATTGGTAAACTGTGCCACATTTAGTATACCTAGATCTTAGAGCATTTCATAATCTACAATTTCAACTAATGAACAGACCTCGACAATGTTTCGACTAATATAGATACATAAAGTAGCTGATAAAAAACAACATCTGAAACAATGATTTACTTACATCCAGGTGTTTTTGAGCCAAGAAACCACGAACAGCTTCTTGTAATTTTACTCTAATTTCAAGTTGCTGGTCCATCTGAAGAAGTTGCTGGCATTGTAACCAACTACGTGCCTTGACTTGGAGTAGTAACACTGGCCGATAGATTTTCAGATAACGTCTTTTAATCAGAGCACTTTTGTACCATCTTTGAATTGTAATGGCTGCCTTTAACCTTTTCACTTGTCGACGTACTAACCAACCTCTTGTAGCTGCTTGAAGCTTCACTGTGCTGCTTTGTAATCTCTCAAACCTGTAATCATTTTTTAAACTTATTTCACACAAACTGTTCATTACAATTTCTGTAATACATGCAACTGAAATGAATCTTCGCTTCAAGTTGGAAGAAAAATTCAGAATAAAAGTATTACAAAGTGAGAAACAAACTGGATATAATGTGATATCATGAAGACATTACCAAGTGAGAAACAAACTGGATATAATGTGATATCATGAAGACATTACCAAGTGATATAATGTGATATCATGAAACAAACTGGATATAATGTGATATCATGAAGACATTACCAAGTGAGAAACAAACTGGATATAATGTGATATCATGAAGACATTACCAAGTGAGAAACAAACTGGATATAATGTGATATCATGAAGACATTACCAAGTGAGAAACAAACTGGATATAATGTGATATCATGAAGACATTACCAAGTGAGAAACAAACTGGATATAATGTGATATCATGAAGACATTACCAAGTGAGAAACAAACTGGATATAATGTGATATCATGAAGACATTATATAATGTGATATCATGAAGTGTGAGAAACAAACTGGATATAATGTGATATCATGAAGACATTACCAAGTGAGAAACAAACTGGATATAATGTGATATCATGAAGACATTACCAAGTTTATAATGTGATATCATCTTTTCAGTGGAAATCTTGTAATTAAAACCGCACCATTTAAGGCCAAAAGAAATTTCCATGAACTGCAAGATTTGTTGTTAATCACAAAAAATGCCTCAAAATAGCCAGCTTCTATAGGGAGAAATGTTGATTTTAATTACAATAAATAAATATTTACATTTTAAAGATATTCGTGATAAAGTTAATCACCCAGTGGGATCCTCATCTGTTTAATCTATTTAAATTATAAATCATTACTATTATTTGGCTAAGTAACTTTACCAATACACTTTAAGTGTTACATTAAATTTTATAGTAAAACAAATTATTGATAGAAGCAAACAGGTACACATCATATTCCAATTAAATCACTTGTTGAATCCAAACAAATCTTGATGTATATATTTCAACACGTTGTTCAACATGCATTATTTAACATAAAATAGAGTTGTATCTATTATTCTATAAAACCAACACTTTGTAAACAATTCAGCAGTGCATACTAAATTTCAAGTTATGATATGCTTAACAAACTTAATTGAAAAACTTTAAATGATTCACTTAACAAATAATATATACAAGCAAATTTACTGAATTTTTTTCAGGCAACAATAGCTACAATGGTCAAACAACACAGAAGTATAACAAACCTAATCTTTTGTGTTCGATCCTCACGTATTGCCCGAAACCAACGTTGAATCACCACAGCAGCTCTTCGCTGGAGAAGAAACTGTTGTCTTAGTTTTCGCCCTCGATATGAGGTTTGAATGTAAACAACACGATTTCTCACAACCTGAAACCTTTTTCTATATATTGTTGCTCTAAAGCACGCTTGAATTATCACAACACTCTTTCGAAGCTCAAGATAGCCTTTTCTCACTTCTTTTGCTAACAACCAACTTCGAAAGTATTTCTGTATTTCATATACTGCCCTGAGTTTCTTTTGGTACTTCCCCCTAGCCAGCACCATGCGATACCAAGACTGCAACTTCATGGCCGAGGACCTCATTACTAAGAATTTCTTTCTTACAATGACGCAACGTATGACAGACTGAACAATACGTGCAGAAACCATGGTTTTCGTAATTCTCCTTGCCACGAAGCCTCTGTAAGCGCTTTGGATTATTATGGCACTCTGACGAAATTGCACAAATTGCTGATGATACAACCTGCATTGTAACTTTGCTTTCCATCTCTGTTGAAGAAGTACAGTTGTCTTTTTCAGTTGAACAAATTGTTTTCTTGTCCTATGTGTCCTGTATGCAGCCTGTATTGTGGTAGCAGCCCAACGATTACGACCAACCGTTTTCCTTACAACGTAACCTCGCCACCAAGCCTGCACCTTGATGCAAGCGTTACGTAGCAACTGGTACCTTCTGTACTCAGCTCGTCCAGAGAGCTTTGCTTTAAACTTTTGCTGAATGAATGTAACCGCACGACACATCTGTAAAAATTCTGCTCTCTTTATCAAACCACGGACATACTTTTGTAAAGTAACACAAGCAGCCCTCATTTCCAGAAACTTGTTTCTTGCTATAAACATTTTCATGTAGGACTGAATTATAATTGAAGCCTTTTCTTCCTTCATTTTTTTCCTGACTAAATATCCCTTAAACCAAGCCTGTACCAATGTGGTAGCCCGTCTCTTCCTCAGAATTCTCTTTTTGAGTTTCTGGAGTATTAAAACATCAGTTACAAGCTGTCGGATCCTGATGAACAGACTTTTTCTTCTCTGAAAGTTCTTTCTAGCAATAAATCCCCTGATGTATCTCTGAATGATTATGGCTGCATGGTGTTCTTTCTTCAAGTGTTGTCTTACCTGGTGCCCTCGCCAAGAGCTCTGGATTACCAACACTGCTTTCTTCATTACTAAGTAACGTTCCAATTCCCTTCTTCCGTTCAGAAAAGCTCTGAAATGAGCTTGAAGTACCAATGTTGCTCTTTTTTTTGCAGCATATTTCTTTCTCTCTCTATATCCTCTGTAAAGAGTTTGAATTATTACAGCACCATCTCGTCTGCGTTTCAGTGCTGATCGAAGCTTCCAACCCCGATATGCTGCCTGGATTCTTATCACAGACTCCTTCAAGCTCAAGTAGAAAGCTCTATCTTTCTGTCCCATCAAATATGCTTTGATAGCTTTCTGTAAAACTACTACTGCTTGTTTAAGTTTAAGAAAAGACTTGCGATCTGAGTATCTTCTGAAGCAAGTCTGAATCCTTGTTGCAGCAAAATGCAACTGACGAACTTCTTGCCGAATTTTCCAGCCTCTGTAACCCGCTTGAATTGTTACGACTGGAGTTTTAACCTTCTGAAACTCGTGTTTTGCCGACCTGCAAGCCTTGACAGCTCTGTATCTTCTTTGTAGGTTGATGACCACTTGCTTCAGTTGAATGTATTTCTTCCTAACCAAATATTGTCTGATGCATGCTTGCACTGTCACAATATTATTGCAATACTTCTGCAGCAATCGTCTACATATCCACCCCCCGTACCCAAGCCTGTATTGTTAGAATAGCTCCCTTACTGATGTGGTACTGTAACATGGTTCTTTTCCCCAAACTCCAAGCACGGTAACGACATTGTATTATTACAGCTGATCTTCGCATTAGCAGATATTTACTTCTCTGCCGAAACATTCTGTACTGAGCTTGGATCAAAATACACGCACGAGACTGAATTCGGTTTCTTTCCGGACCTTCCAGCCACGGACTCCAGCTTGCAGAGTGATAGCAGCTCCTTGAGCAAGTAAATACTCTCTACGACAAACCACAGCTAGTTTCTTTGCTCTGTACCTTTCTTGGAGTACAAGAGTGGCCCATTTTAAAATTCTAAACCTTTTCTAACTAGAAATCCTCGTATCAGCTTCTGGATCCTTCTACAAGCTACCTGAAGCTCTAAATAACGTTTCCTGGACTTCATCATTCTAAACTGTGTCTGCAAAGTGATCGTGGCTTGTTTTAAGTTCAAGAAATTCCTCCGAATTTCTTTTCCACACTGCCAAGCACGCACTCTTTCCTGCATTTTGTAGGTAACCAAACAGAGTTCCATGTATCGTGATCTTTGTTGGTACATTCGTACACATGCTTGAAGTTTTATCACAGCTTTCTTTTGCATACAGAACTCTCGTCTTTCCACGAATCCTCGATATGCAGCTTGGATGAGAATTGCAGCATTTCTTTTCAGAATATACTCTTTTCTTTCCTTCCGACAGTTTAGAGTAGCAATGCGTCTATCTTCTATTTTCTTAACGTAATTCTTGATTAACAAATAATGCCTGCGTGCAATAAACCCTTTCATTCTGGCTTGTAAAACCAATACAGCTTGTCTATAAGCCAGGAAGTCTTTTCGAGCTTTTTTCATTCTGAATTGTGCTTGTACTTTAACCACTAGTTTTAGGAGTAGAAGGAACCTCAGTCTCTCTTTGTTTCTTGCTAACGTAGCTTTAAAATGTTGCTGCAGAGTGATTGCTGCATGCCTTATCTGAAGAAAACGTTTTCTAGCCATTAACATACGAAAGTAGCTCTGCAACTTTATTACAGCTGACCTATGGGTCAGGTACCTCTTTCGGAGAAGGTAGGACCTGATATAAGATTGTAATATGACAACACTTTTCTCAGAGCAAGATAATCCTGCCTAACCTTCTGTCCCGTCTTAGTGTTCCTCCACCACTTCTGAATACAAACTACTGCTGTTTTCTGTTTTTTAAAGAAATTTTTTGCCAAATAACTTCTTGCGTGTGCTTGCAATATAACGACAGCTTTTCTTTTGCCAGAAAACTCCGTCGAGTTTTCTTCGTCCTGTACCATCGTTGTATGTTTATTACTGCATAACGGATTCTCAGATAAGCCATTCTGCACTGCTGACCATGATATATAGCTCTCACGACTCTTTGAAGTCTAAGAATAGCAGCATACAATTGATGGTATTTTAGTCTAGCTAACCACCCTTTCACAACAGCTTGAATGGCCACAGCTGCTCGCTGCTGTCTTTCCAGTCTTTTCCTGACTAACCAACCACGAACAAGAGCTTGGATGAAGATGATGGAACACCTTATACGGATATATTCTCTTCTCTGTGTACACCCTATTATGTGGGCACGATATTGGCTTTGTATTGTTTTAACAGCCAGTTGGAATTTCAAGTAAGATTTCCGTGCCTTCCAGGAGCGGATATACTTCTGTAAGGTAACAGCAGCAACTAATCTTTCCTTCATTTCCTTCCTTGTTCTGAAGCCTCTGTAAGCAGCCTGGAAAGAAACAAACAAGATATCGGAAAATGTACAGCACATAACTTTAGTTACATAACAAATTTTCTCAGTTGTTTAAATGCAGATGTATGAAAACCTCATTGTTTATACAATAAAAACATAATGCACGTCATATTTTCAATGCTGTTTACAGGAAAATATGTTAAGTTTTCCTTAATTAAGTACTCTACCACAATATATTACTACAAACCTGAATAACAACAGCCATCAGCTGTTGGTACTGGAATAGTTTCTCTATACGCAAGCTTTGCAAACGTTTCCTTGCTACAAAACATTTAAAGGCACACTGAATGATGGTCGCTGCCCTGTTTTGTTTGTTCAGTTGTTGCCGGTGTAAAAACTTGCGAAGAGCTCTTTGAATTACTGTTGCAGCTTTAATTTTGGCCTGCAACATAAAGTACAATATTACCAAACAATACAAATACTGACAATACATGTATACATATAAAGCAAAAGTACAACACACTATGAAAACAGTTTGGTTACTTACTTATCACTGTTACAAGTTAATAGTCTCCACATGATACGCTCAAACTGCTAAACTGGAATAAAAGTCGCTTACAATATATAGAAAAGGTGTCAGGATAGCTTGTAACCATAAGAAAGACTTTCAAAACAATGCAAGTGATAATTTGTGACAGGCTTTTCTTAACCAGAGGTTAATAAGTAATAATAATGGAACCATTTGTGAGGTGTATGCCTCTGTCATCATGGCCTTTCGATTAACACCCAAAATACTCTATGTAAACTCTAACTTTGTAAATGGCTTATATAGATAAAGATTTGTTAAACATCTTACTGCCATGTAAAATATCACAAGAGAAATAATCCATGGACTTAAGCACAAAATGTACTTTAACATTTGATATACAAGATATTTTTCCTTACATTTTTTTTAGACATCCTGCTTTGTATTAAATGTACATTCTCTCTCTCTTAAAGTATGTTTCAATACAGTAATAAGATGTTTTCTATGCTGAACCTAGTTTTCTTAGATAAGGAAAATGTTTATTAAGATTCCCCAAATGTTTGTAGGGTACATCTAACGTTTTTCAATTTAAGAGTCAAACAAGAGGTACTCAATACAGTTGAAACTTTAGTTTGCAAATTGGCTACAAGGACAGCACTGTTAGCAGCACTGAGGCACCAGGTTTGTTTACATCTGAAGTCTTGTGTTTTGGCTTATATTTTACCCTTATTTTAAATGTACATTTTGTCTTCCAATGAACCAAGAGCAATGCTAGTGCTGTTTAAAACTTTATTCAACACGAGAGAGCAGAAACCATCTTACAAGGTACATTAAGCCTTATTACAGATATTCCATTTACGTCACAATCTTTATCTCTGCATAAAGATGCAGTAGACACTGTCTTACTGAGGGTCCCTTGTTGGTTATTCTTACCAGTATCATAACACCCTGACCTTCAGTAATTCTCAGTCTGTCTAGATCTACCATATCATGACTTTACACAAAGTTTATTATTTCTTTGTGCCATAACATTTGTTATTAGAAGAAAGTGAAATGTCATACTAACAGTTATGTAGGGTAACTAAAACAAACAAAATGATATTTAATGTCACGACCAGAACCTACCTTCCTCTTGGCTTCTTCCTTCCTAATTTGTCGTCTCTTCCACGCAAGTTGTAAAATTCGGGCTGCACGAATTTCTTCACTCAGATCAATCAGTCGTGCACTGAGATACGTTACCAGGGTGATGACCACTTTCTCATCAGGAATAGTATTGGACATATCTGTTGGTTTAGTCAAAATGGGAATACCTCCAAGCTCTTGCATCTAAAATGAGTTAAACCTTCTTAAACACCGACATTTTTATGTCAGTGCTAAGTTTCATAAAAAAGTGAACCATTCTACACAACTGATTAATAAACCAAGTATGAAAAAATTCAATTCATTTTTTTCTTCCAGAAAAATAATATTCAAATTTAAATTATTTACAATATAATTAGTGTTATTACTTTGTTATAATTTAAGTTCTGTGAGATAGATGTCAGATGAGTCATAATGTAAATTTTAATAGAAATTAAGCTTCTAATATGATGAAGCAAAGGTACAGGGACAAGGTTCACTCTTCTAACAACAAATTTTAGTTGAACTAATGATAAACATAAGTCATGTTGAATGAAAAGTCAGCTTCCATAGGTATGCCAGTGATCTGTTTAAACGTTTTTCAAAGGTCACATAGTTATAAGAGTTAAAGTTGCATATTGGTCTTCTATATAAACATATCAGTGTCAAAGAACAAATTAATTAAATATTAATAATACTCAAGTCTTGTAAAACTTAATACATGAAATAATAAAGTTGTATGTTGGAAGGACAATTAAAAATTCATTCAAGAGAATAGAAAGTAGTCCAACATTCTAGAACTGTTGTACCGTATTCCTAAATAGGCCAAAACCAATGGCAAAATAATTTAAGAATTATTTTAGGTCATTAAATATGATATGACAGATTTAGTTACAGTATTTATTAATTTACAAGACAACCACATTTTAAAAGAATTTTGTAATTATATACAAAAGTAAATTTATTAACCCTTTAAAATGTGATTTTTGTTAATCAATACGGTAACTAAATAATATTAACTAAAGTTTAGATATTCAATTACTAAATAATTCTCAGAAAATTATATAAAATTAGCAGTTATTTCATATTAATTTACTGAAGATTAGTAATAATATTAATTATATTAATTAAATTCTATAGATGAAATTTAAATATCCAATCTTCTCTATCTGTTTTATAATCTCTATCTCATTAAAGATGTACATTTTAAACCACGAGTCACAAACGTTTTTGGATAAATGCAAAATGTAAAAATAATTCATTTGTTTTTGGAATTTCGCTGAAAGCAACACGAGGGGGCGTTATAATGTGGCCGTCAATCCCACTATTCGTTGGTAAAAGAGTAGCCCAAGAGTTGGCGGTGGATGGTGATGACTAGCTGCCTTCCCTCTAGTCTTCCAATACTAAATTAGGGACGGCTAGCACAGATAGCCCTCGAGTAGCTTTGTGCGAAATTCCAAAACAAACAAACAAACCAAATATGTACAATTTCTAAAACATATAAAGTAGTACAGGAAGGAATGGAAAACAATGTAAGGTACTGCATTCAGTACAGTAATAAATTTTCATGCTGATCCTCAGTCTTGTAAAGTTTATGATATGAGATAATTTATGAAAGAAGCCAAAATATAGAAGAGAATGAAAATGATGCTGCTGTAAATGAAACTTTTGCTGATATTTGGGAGTGTGAATAAAGAACAACTTCTCAAGTTGCTGACATTGAGGAAAGAACTGTACGGTTGCACTGATGATGTAGATGCTGAAAAAAACAAAAACAAAACTAGATTAACAGAAACTGTTTTAGCAAAACAACGAAATCTTTGAACAAAATGTTACAGAGGTCTAATCTTTGATTAAAAATATTGTGTAATAATTTCCATTTCATCAAAGCTAACCAAGCACCCGGATGTTAATAACCATTATTACAGTAATTAAATGGATTCTTTTTTGTCTCCAAATAATAGATCAGTTCGATACCATTGCCGTTCTTGAAATAAATTCAGTTACACCAAATAGTTGTAATTGGGTTGCTGATTAACCACAATGTAACGTGTAAAATAACATTTGCGAGTTTTAAGTTATTCAAGTTAATTACCTGAACGTACTTATACAGACACTACAAGCCAACCATCCAGTCAGCAGGGCCCGCTACTAACAGTGTTTTGTATGTGTGTTTGAAAATAGTAACTGTATTCACTCTCCCACAGTATGGAGCTTGTTTAGTGGAATTTTCAAACTTAGATCTTTCGATTTCACATCTCGTCACACTAACGTTTAGGCCATGACCGACTCACAATGTATTACATAAACTATAAGGATATTTAAAATTATCTTACCGATTTTATGTGTCAGACTTCTTTCCATTTCGGGTTTCGTTATAAGTATCTGTGCTGTTTGAATAAGGGAATACCCACCGTTGTACCATATGTTTATTTTTATTTTTAGGAAGGTAACTGTATATTCCTGTAATTGACTGTTTATCATGGTTCTTATTGGAACACAGTCAACAGTGGCTGACTGAGTTGTTGAATATCCAAATTGTAAAATACTTTTCATGTTTTCTAGTTCTCTATAGCTGCCCTCTAATTCTTTACTGGACTGAAAAACTGAGTGCCTTTTACAGAATGTTGAAACGTGAATATTTGGTCTCTCGCAATCGTATGATTCTTCAGCTTGATGGATTTCAGCTTTTGTTTCAAATGTAAATGAACCTTCATAAAGTGAACAGAAACGCAACAAGCTTTCTTCATAAAAGAACAACTTATATTTTTCATTTTCCTGTGGTTGACTAACCGTGGTTATTTCTCTGAAGTTTTCAAATTCGGCTTCTTCGACAAGATCATCTATCTCTTCTTCTACCTCTGTAACGTAGCTTTCATTTTCTTCGTATCTTCCAGTGCAGCTATAAAATAAATTAGTAAAAGTATTTTGTTTGTTTGTTTGGAATTAAGGTCAAAGCTACACAATGGGCTACCTGTGTTGTGCCCATCACGAATATCGTAACCCGTATTTTGGCGTTTTGAGCTTTCAGACTTACCACTGAGTCACTTGGGGCATGAGACTAATATTACGTATGTAAAAAAATAATTTAGTAAAAATCAAAACAGCTAAACAAAACAAAAAGATGGAATAAATATAAATGTAAATGTACATTTATTAATGTAAGTTGTTTAATACATGGAAATCTAATTTTGTCCACAATGCATATTGTTATTTTTTTCCCTTTGATATAAACATGCGGAAAATTAAAGAAGTGACTGCTTTTAATCACATATGTCCCCTGTGGGACAGAGGTAAGTCTTTGGATTCACAACGGTGAGATGAGGGGTTCCATTACTCTCGGTGGATACAGCAGATAGCCCGATGTGGATTTGTTATAAGAAAAACATGTACACACGCACACATAATCATGGGCCCAGCATGGCCAAGTGGTTACGGCACTCGACTTGTAATCTTAGGGTCGCGGGTTTGAATCCCCGTCACACCACACATGCTCGCCCTTTTAGACGTGGGGGCGTTATAATGTTACGGCCAATCCCACTATTCATTAATAAAAGAGTAATCCAAAAGTTGGCGGTGGATGGTGATTGCTAGCTGCCTTCCCTCTAGTCTTACACTGCTAAATTAGGGACGGCTAGCGCAGATAGCCCTCGAGTAGCTTTGCGCGAAATTAAAACAAAACAAAAAAAAAACACATAATAATGTATATAAATGGCCCGGCATGGCCAAGTGGGTTAAGGCGTTCCACTCGTAACCTGAAGGCTGCACCAAACATGTTCGCCCTTTCAGCCGTAGGGGCGTTATTATGTAAGGGTAAATACAACTATTCTTTTTCCACTAGGTAAAAGAGTAGCCTAAGATTTGGCGGTGGGTGGTGATGACTATCTGGCTTCCCTTTAGTGTTACACTGCTAAATTAGGGACAGCTAGCGCAGATTGCCCATCAGTAGCTTTGAGCGAAATTTAAAAAAACAAACAAACAAATAAAACAAATGTGTAAAAATATGAAAAAAAACGAAATTTAAATATATTAGTGTTATTGAAAGATGCTGGTTGGGTCATCTATTAATTGCTTATATTATTGCTTTCTTTAATATGTTAACAAAATTTTATAAATTGTATTGGTCTGTTCCAAAGAAAGCTAGTACAGTATCACCATATTGACAAACTTATAGACCCAGAAATTAGATAAACCGAGCACGGTAATTTCATTCGAAAAAGAAAATAATAATACCCTAATGCTATTACTGATGTTTCCTTTAAGCTTGTATCAGACAAAATATGTAGAGGTCTAACAAGAAATGACTGTTGCATTTAATACAAAATACTGTTTCACGTAATTACAATAATAAAATCTTTTTTTATAGCTATCATCGTCCACTGTTTTCTAATTACTCTTGCAATAATATTTTGTATTAAGTTATTAAACTATGCGACAAACTTTGAATTGTGAAAATAAATATTAATATAGAATAATAATATGTGTAATAATAACAAGAAAGGCATAATTAAGTAATAGGGTTATCTCGCAAATGAAGGCTTAGGGAGTATCCACGCACTTTAGATCACATAAAAAACCACGTACCAAGATGGAATCAAACACAAAAACAATGTTCGTAACTTTCTCCTCACATATCTCCCTATTTTTCCCATATTTAAATCAAATTAGTAGATTGCTCACAACTAATCGCCTTTTAAAAGATTTTTATTTTCAATGTAAAATTCTGTTGTCATAGTAATTCCGAATTGTAACACTATTACAACAATATCTTACAGTGACGTTTAAACTAACCCTTAACAACGTTGTTTAGTTAGTAACAGATAATCGAATGTACATATTTAAAAAAACTTTAAACAATACTTTCTTTCACGTGCTACAATATCACAATGACGTAAAAATAAGAATAAATATAAACACACACTTGCATATTTGTTAATGTAAGTTGTTTTTTTTTTTTGATAAAGATTGTTTATTTTTTGAATTTCGCACAAAGCTACTCGAGGGCTGGCTATCTGCGCTAGCCGTCCCTAATTTATTAGTATAAGACTAGAGGGAAGGCAGCGAGTTATAACCACCCACCGCCAACTCTTTTACCAACGAATAGTGGGATTGACCGCACATTATAACGCCCCACGGCTGAAAGGGCGAGCATGTTTGGCGCGACGGAGATGCGAACCCGGACCATCAGATTACGAGTCGCACGCCTTAACACGCTTGGCCTTGCCGAGCCTTTTTGATAAAGAAAATTTTATATGATTTATATTGTTTTTGCCAGTTATTTCTGCTCCATGAGGACCCTTCATAGCCAAGCGAGTTACGGCGTGCGACTCGCATCCCCGTCGCGCCAAACATGCTAGCTTTTTCAGCCGTTGGAGCGTTATAAAGTGACGGTCAATCCCACTATTCGTTGGCAAAAGAGTAGCCCAGGAGTTGGCGGTGGGTGGTGATGACTAGCTGCCTTCCCTCTAGTCTTACACTGCTAAATTAGGGACGGCTAGTGCAGATAGCCCTCGAATAGCTTTGCGCGAAATAAGAAAAACAAACAAACAATCTACTCTGAAAAATCAAAGAAGTGATTATGCTTAACCATGTGTTCAACTTATGAGAAAGAGCTTCGAAATGTTCTTTCAGTATTGTTGGAAAACGTCTGTTAGTTTCTCTGACACAAGATGTATTATTCTTTATGTCGAATTTGTTAAACCGATCCAGCATTTTTGAAGAGCACGCTATATCTGGTTTATTAGATAATCTACGCTTGTCATTAAAATGCATAGATTGGAAAACTCTAGTCATCAGTGTTAGTTAGGCCTGTTGTAGTTTATAATACTGTATTCTTTATTTAGTCCACTAGAGATAACAAATAATATGAAGTGTCTAATAGCATTTCAACCATTTGTTGTCCGTCACATCCATTGCCGACGGCAGATTTCTTGCTAAAAAAGAACTTACTTATCAGAGCGGCCCGGCATGACCAGGTGGGTTAAGGCGTTTGACTCGTAATCCGAGGGTTGCGGGTTCGAATCCCTGTCGAACCGAACATGCTCGCCCTTTCAGCCATGGGGGCATTATAATGTGACGCTCAATCCCACTATTCGCTGGTAAAAGAGTTGGCGGTGGATGGTAATAACTAGCTGCCTTCCTTCTAGTCTTACACTACTAAATTAGGGACGGCTAGCGCAGATAGCCCTCGAGTAGCTTTGCGCGAAATTCAAAACAAACATACAATTCGATGTCGTTTAGGCATATGAAGATACAGTGAAGGGAAACCTTACAATAACAAAATATTTTCTACATTGGCTAAGAATGTTGAAAACTACCATATCCATTAATGTAATATTAGATCTTCACGATTCTAATAACACAATATATCAATCTAGCTTTGCTGCGTTGTTCTTACATTATAGACTTGGAATGTTATATTCCTTATTACAATTCCACCTTTCTCACCTGGGCCCGGCATGGCCAAGTGGATTAAGGCGTTCGATTCATAATTCGAGTAATGCTCTCCCTTTCAGCCATGGGGGCGTTATAATCTGACGGTCAATCCCACTATTCGTTGGTAAAAAAGTAGCCCAAGAGTTGGCTGTGGGTGGTGATGACTAGCTGCCTTCCCTTTAATCTTACACTACTAAATTATGGACGGCTAGCGCAGATAGCCCTCGTGCAGCTTTACGTAAAATTCAAAAACAAACAATCAAAGCCTCTCTCACCCAATGTTTTGTTTTAGTTATTTTTTTAGTTAATATTTTCTTTTATTAGCTGTCGTAAAATGGTACAACGGGAAACATGTAGGCCTACAATGCTAAAAATCAAGTATACATATCTATGGTTGGCACAGGAGAAATAATCCATTGCACAGATTTGTTCTTGACACAGAAGAAATTTTTAGTCCGTCTATTTTATAAAAAAAAAATTAAAATAATAAACTTTCTAAGAAACTATTCTCTTTTGTATGAATTTTATAAGAAAAATCACATTCAATAAAAAAAAAATTTAATTTTTTTTGGCTATTTCCTTTGTTTCTGAAGTTGTAAAATAAATTAAGAAAATGTTTTGGTAACTTGAGACCTGTATTGATGTAGAATTTGTGGTAGCATATCATTATTGATGTTTTATTTATTCGGAAAGAAAATAGGCTATTTTTATCTGAAAGTGTGTGATTTTTTTTATTATATTAAATTAACTTTCATGATAAATATTATTACTCAAGTGTTAACATTTAGAAATTTCATCACTTCTAAAAGTGCCTGAAGGTGTCACACATGAATAATCGGATAAGTTAAGGTATGATTAGTTTTTAAACTTTATTTATTCTTTTCTTGAGTTATGATTAGACTTCTGACTCGAAATTTGCAGGTCTCGGGAATCCCGCCACCAAAAATGCTCGCGTTTTCAATCGTGGGGGAGATATAACGTGACAGCCAGTTGAAATACACCATAGCCCATTGTTTAGCTTTGTGCTTAATAGTGACAGCCAGTTGAAATACACCATAGCCCATTGTTTAGCTTTGTGCTTAATAGTGACAGCCAGTTGAAATACACCATAGCCCATTGTTTAGCTTTGTGCTTAATAGTGACAGCCAGTTGAAATACACCATAGCCCATTGTTTAGCTTTGTGCTTAATAGTGACAGCCAGTTGAAATACACCATAGCCCATTGTTTAGCTTTGTGCTTAATAGTGACAGCCAGTTGAAATACACCACAGCCCATTGTGTGGCTTTGTGCTTAATAGTGACAGCCAGTTGAAATACACCATAGCCCATTGTTTAGCTTTGTGCTTAATAGTGACAGCCAGTTGAAATACACCATAGCCCATTGTGTAGCTTTGTGCTTAATAGTGACAGCCAGTTGAAATACACCATAGCCCATTGTTTAGCTTTGTGCTTAATAGTGACAGCCAGTTGAAATACACCATAGCCCATTGTGTGGCTTTGTGCTTAATAGTGACAGCCAGTTGAAATACACCATAGCCCATTGTTTAGCTTTGTGCTTAATAGTGACAGCCAGTTGAAATACACCATAGCCCATTGTTTAGCTTTGTGCTTAATAGTGACAGCCAGTTGAAATACACCACAGCCATTGTGTGGCTTTGTGCTTAATAGTGACAGCCAGTTGAAATACACCATAGCCCATTGTTTAGCTTTGTGCTTAATAGTGACAGCCAGTTGAAATACACCATAGCCCATTGTTTAGCTTTGTGCTTAATAGTGACAGCCAGTTGAAATACACCATAGCCCATTGTTTAGCTTTGTGCTTAATAGTGACAGCCAGTTGAAATACACCATAGCCCATTGTTTAGCTTTGTGCTTAATAGTGACAGCCAGTTGAAATACACCACAGCCCATTGTTTACTTTGTGCTTAATAGTGACCAGTTGAAATACACCATAGCCCATTGTTTAGCTTTGTGCTTAATAGTGACAGCCAGTTGAAATACACCATAGCCCATTGTTTAGCTTTGTGCTTAATAGTGACAGCCAGTTGAAATACACCATAGCCCATTGTTTAGCTTTGTGCTTAATAGTGACAGCCAGTTGAAATACACCATAGCCCATTGTTTAGCTTTGTGCTTAATAGTGACAGCCAGTTGAAATACACCATAGCCCATTGTTTAGCTTTGTGCTTAATAGTGACAGCCAGTTGAAATACACCATAGCCCATTGTTTAGCTTTGTTTAGCTTTGTGCTTAATAGTGACAGCCAGTTGAAATACACCATAGCCCATTGTGTGGCTTTGTGCTTAATAGTGACAGCCAGTTGAAATACACCATAGCCCATTTGTAGCTTTGTGCTTAATAGTGACAGCCAGTTGAAATACACCACAGTTCATTGTGTGGCTTTGTGCTTAATAGTGACAGCCAGTTGAAATACACCATAGCCCATTGTTTAGCTTTGTGCTTAATAGTGACAGCCAGTTGAAATACACCATAGCCCATTGTGTGGCTTTGTGCTTAATAGTGACAGCCAGTTGAAATACACCATAGCCCATTGTGTGGCTTTGTGCTTAATAGTGACAGCCAGTTGAAATACACCATAGCCCATTGTTTGGCTTTGTGCTTAATAGTGACAGCCAGTTGAAATACACCATAGCCCATTGTTTAGCTTTGTGCTTAATAGTGACAGCCAGTTGAAATACACCATAGCCCGTTGTTCTTAATAACAAATAACAAAAATTAATGGACTGAACCCCCACTAAATTACCAGACACTGAGTGAAAGTTTCCCAAATTTAGAAAAAAAATTGATACAAAACACAAGAATTAAAGTTTAATTTAGATATTAAATCCAAATATTTAGATAGATAAATCTAAACAGGTATTTTGTAGGATTGGTTTGTTTGTTTTTGAATTTCGCGCAAAGCTACTCGAGGGCTCTCTGCGCTAGCTGTCCCTAATTAAGCAGCGTAAGATTAGAGGGAAGAAAATTAATCATCACCGCCCACCGCCAACTCTTGGGCTACTCTTTTACCAACGAATAATGGGATTGACCGTCATATTATAACGCCCCCATCACGCTGAAAAAGCGAGCATGTTTGGTACGACGGGGATGCGAACCCGCGACCCTCACATTAGCGAATCTCACCCTTAATTCACGTAGCCATGTCGGGCTTTTGGGATTGGTATGCACATCTAACCCTATAACGTTATTACTCTAGTGAATGGAGAGGGGGGACATCTACAGCCTTCGAGACGATGGAGACGGAATCGAGAAGTTGGCGATGATATAACTGACCAGCTGTTTCTTGTCTAGTCTACCCCTGGTAACTCAGCGATAAGTCAGTGAGCTTACAACGCTAACATAGGATTTCGATACCCGCAATAGGCAAAATACGGATAGCTCTTTATGTAACTTTGTGCTTTGCAAACTCTCTAATCTATCAGTTAAAAACCATGAATGTCTAAGCGCAGATAGCTGTATAGCTTCGCGTAAAAATTATGAAGTGAACAAATACTGCACAATTTTGTAACTCAAGTTTACAGATGGGCGAATAGGAAATTAAGAGTAGTTCAAGTTACCCTTGACTTAGGTTTGTATTGTGTAAGAAACAAAACATGTATTTCATTACAGCAAAAACAACTATTTTCATAATAGATGGTAATTAACACTAGATAATAATCATAATAGATCGAGATATCTCCATAGGGTAACAACGAGTGTTAAAAAGTTTCTGGGTTGAATACATCTTTCTAAACACAGTTAAAATAGTGTTGTAAATTGTTACCAAGATGAAGTTATTTCAATATTGTAGTTTTTGTATTCAGTAGAGTTTATCAGCCAGACTCTAATAGTATTGACTCAAATACTATTATTAAAATAACATATTTTTATTATATTTGTTGTAGTATTTGTTCTTAATTAATTTTTTTTACTATTATCATTACAATTTATTTTATCTTTTAGCATAACAATTATAATATTTCTTGCAATGTTTCTTGACCTTATAATATCATTTTTATTTTAACTTATTAGACTTCGGACTTCTTTTTGTAAAGAAACTTAAGGAGTGTGTTCTTTTTTTTCGTTGTGGTTTTCTAAACGTCTCACCTGTAGAAGGTTTGGGTAAGAGACGAATGTTTGTGCATTAATTTAAAAACAAAAAACGTAATGATTGTCCAAAATAATTATTTAGTACAAACACGTTATATAGTGCTGATTATGTTACGTTACAACTATTTTGAATATGCAAATCAAGTCATATGACAACCACAACCGAAATAATGTCCTTGTGGAACGGAATGTATCAGGACTACATTTTGACATTGTTTAGTGTTTCATAGGAAGAGTGACCCCAACAAAAACTGATCACTTTGGGAAGGATATGTAATGACTCTCTACAACACTTTATGGTATTAATACACTTAGGTAACAAATGTGCAATGTAATGACTCTCTATAACACTTTATGGTATTAATACACTTAGGTAACAAATGTGCAATGTAATGACTCTGTATAACACTTTATGGTATTAATACACTTAGGTAACAAATGTGCAATGTAATGACTCTCTATAACACTTTATGGTATTAATACAAATGGTAACAAATGGTGCAATGTAATGACTCTCTATAACACTTTATGGTATTAATACACTTAGGTAACAAATGTGCAATGTAATGACTCTCTATAACACTTTATGGTATTAATACACTTAGGTAACAAATGTGCAATGTAATGACTCTCTATAACACTTTATGGTATTAATACACTTAGGTAACAAATGTGCAATGTAATGACTCTCTATAACACTTTATGGTATTAATACACTTAGGTAACAAATGTGCAATGTAATGACTCTCTATAACACTTTATGGTGGTAACAAATGTGCAATGTAATGACTCTCTATAACACTTTATGGTATTAATACACTTAGGTAACAAATGTGCAATGTAATGACTCTCTATAACACTTTATGGTATTAATACACTTAGGTAACAAATGTGCAATGTAATGACTCTCTATAACACTTTATGGTATTAATACACTTAGGTAACAAATGTGCAATGTAATGACTCTCTATAACACTTTATGGTATTAATACACTTAGGTAACAAATGTGCAATGTAATGACTCTCTATAACACTTTATGGTATTAATACACTTAGGTAACAAATGTGCAATGTAATGACTCTCTATAACACTTTATGGTATTAATACACTTAGGTAACAAATGTGCAATGTAATGACTCTCTATAACACTTTATGGTATTAATACACTTAGGTAACAAATGTGCAATGTAATGACTCTCTATAACACTTTATGGTATTAATACACTTAGGTAACAAATGTGCAATGTAATGACTCTCTATAACACTTTATGGTATTAATACACTTAGGTAACAAATGTGCAATGTAATGACTCTCTATAACACTTTATGGTATTAATACACTTAGGTAACAAATGTGCAATGTAATGACTCTCTATAACACTTTATGGTATTAATACACTTAGGTAACAAATGTGCAATGTAATGACTCTCTATAACACTTTATGGTATTAATACACTTAGGTAACAAATGTGCAATGTAATGACTCTCTATAACACTTTATGGTATTAATACACTTAGGTAACAAATGTGCAATGTAATGACTCTCTATAACACTTTATGGTATTAATACACTTAGGTAACAAATGTGCAATGTAATGACTCTCTATAACACTTTATGGTATTAATACACTTAGGTAACAAATGTGCAATGTAATGACTCTCTATAACACTATAACACTTTATGGTATCTAATAACACTTTATGGTATTAATACACTGGTAACAAATGTGCAATGTAATGACTCTCTATAACACTTTATGGTATTAATACACTTAGGTAACAAATGTGCAATGTAATGACTCTCTATAACACTTTATGGTATTAATACACTTTAACAAATGTGCAATGTAATGACTCTCTATAACACTTTATGGTATTAATACACTTAGGTAACAAATGTGCAATGTAATGACTCTCTATAACACTTTATGGTATTAATACACTTAGGTAACAAATGTGCAATGTAATGACTCTCTATAACACTTTATGGTATTAATACACTTAGGTAACAAATGTGCAATGTAATGACTCTCTATAACACTTTATGGTATTAATACACTTAGGTAACAAATGTGCAATGTAATGACTCTCTATAACACTTTATGGTATTAATACACTTAGGTAACAAATGTGCAATGTAATGACTCTCTATAACACTTTATGGTATTAATACACTTAGGTAACAAATGTGCAATGTAATGACTCTCTATAACACTTTATGGTATTAATACACTTAGGTAACAAATGTGCAATGTAATGACTCTCTATAACACTTTATGGTATTAATACACTTAGGTAACAAATGTGCAATGTAATGACTCTCTATAACACTTTATGGTATTAATACACTTAGGTAACAAATGTGCAATGTAATGACTCTCTATAACACTTTATGGTATTAATACACTTAGGTAACAAATGTGCAATGTAATGACTCTCTATAACACTTTATGGTATTAATACACTTAGGTAACAAATGTGCAATGTAATGACTCTCTATAACACTTTATGGTATTAATACACTTAGGTAACAAATGTGTCTTCAGATCGTGAGGGATTTAAAATTTCCGACACTTCTTTACTTAATAGCATTGGAGAAAATAGAAATATGGATCAACCAGGGGTTATCCAGAAAAAGACCTGCAACAAGTCGTACTGTAATTATGGTAATCAAAGTGCGATGTCATATAATAGGTAAAATCCATGAACATAAAGGTCAGCGTCAAAAGCCATTCACTTGTATGTAACCTACGCAAGACGAATCTCCGTCCGGGAAAACGATATAAGTGTCAACAAAAGATACTTCTATGACACATCCGTTCAATCGTCACAGATAGCTGTAGAATGAAACCAGTATCATATTATTCCATGTAAAGGTATACCGGTAAAGCCTCTGGTCTTTATATATATGGATTTCTGTACGATCAGATTATTGAAACGAACGCTCTATAACCGACATCCTTGCACAGTGGGTGGATTATGGAAAGAAAGTATGAAGGGTCTGTGTTTTTTTTTATGTGACATTCTTTCGAGGGATCATTTTACAACACAAACTGTGCTGTTTGGCTGTTGTCAACCAACACTAGCATCAGATAGGTTGTGATCGTACGTGGCGACATGAATTATAAGGACATTATAAATCCTTTTCATATAACATGTCCGTCCTTCTCTATAGCTTTTAACTCATCATATCCGTAACATTCATTCAAGTGTTTTCCTTAAACGTTGTTAATGATGCTTCCACAACAAGGGCCATGCAAGTTTTTCATTAATGTTCAATTGAACATAATATTTTGCAAACGTTTGGTAGAAGTGCAACATAAGGCTAATGAAAGTTGTTGGTGTTCTAGTTCAATGCTTCACAATGAACTACATTCACTCTCTTCACCACCGCAAGATCCCTGGATTTAGGAGTCAGAAGTCCGTAAACTTACCGCTGACAAAAGCTTAATATCTGTTTTGTTTGCTTTGAATTTCGAGCAAAGCTACACGAGAGATATCTGTATAATTTGCAAAAGATGAAATAATTTATACATTGGACAAACAGGCCGACGATTCGGTAACTGAGCACGAAAACATATAAATCATATTAAACTGTAGAACCAAGATACACCTGTAGGTAAACATTTCACCATCAATAACCACTCAGTTGAGAACTTTTCGATTCTTTGACATATGAGTGCTCCAACAAACACTCACTAAAGAGAACGACTCGAAAGATGATTAATCTATAAGCTGGGGGTGCGACAACCATCTGATTTAAATTAACGCTTTTCTTTCCTGCAGATTTCTATTTTTCATTCTTTGTTAAAATTTTAATTGCTATAAACGTGTTTTTTTTTGGTAAGGGTGTTACTACCCATACTAGTCGTCCTGAGATACAAAATTTTCAATGGTTCCCTATTAAAACCATAGGCCCTAGCAGGGGCGTAGCCAGGGGTTACCCCCCATGGACCTAAACTTTTTAGACAAGTTCAGTTGCCACCTGTGAAGTTTCATAAAGATCCGTGATTGCATGGCAGATAATTTCACACACAACAAATGGTCAAATGGAAATTTCTGATTGAACACTCTTTTAATACAGCAATTTTTGTCAAAACTAGAGAAATACAATCGAATATCTATGAAAGGCTCAAACACCTGTTCGTTCTTGTCAGAACATCTACAACACAGTTTGGTTCAACTTTGATATCACGGTGAATGTATAATGAGGCCAGGTCATTCAATCGATCTTCAGTGGTGGTATTTCTCAAATACGTTTTGAGTCTTCTGAGAGTTGAAAACGAACGCTCCACTGAGCTCGTTGACACAGGCAGCGTGACAAATACTTTCAACAGTCTAGAAATGACTGGGAACATTTCTGCATTGCACATTGCATATGCATCTATGACATTTTTTGGTCTGTTGTTTGCAAGTGATTTGTACCAAACCCTAAGTTCACCTACTGCAGCTAGTGAAGTGCTGTCAATGTCAGTCTTGTATATATTGACCAACTCTTTAATTTGGTCACATTGTTGTGCTGTAGGTTCTGACCGTTCTGTGGTAGATCCTGATGGTAGAAGACACATGAAGTTTGTAAGGAGAGTTTTGTGACTGGACAGATGGCCACATATTTGTGAAAGAAAGTCATCAACAAATGGCAGAAATACAACAATACAAAAGTACTCCTCAGAGCTAGTGGTTTGTGAAATAGCACCGTACATCTGTCTTTTAGCCTGCCTTGGCATTATGATGTCAATTTGAAGCTCACTACACAGAGTTTGAGCCTCACAGAAAATGTTGTTAACTTCATTCACAGTATTATTTCTGAGTAAACGGATTAAATCTTCCACTATTTCTGCGTGATGCATCGCAGCAACTAAATCAATGTTCTGTTGCTGCAGTAAGTTGCATAGAGGTAAACTAAAGGAAAACAATCTAGCAATGATAAGTAGAGTGATGATGAATTCTGGCTGTGTTAAAAAACACAACAATTGATTAGCTGACGCGACAGAATCTCTGTCTTGCCAACCTGATATGGTCTCAAGGAGATCTGCAACTGCATGGATTAAATCTAGAAAGGCAATGACTGAGTTATGCTTCTCAAACCACCGGATGGGGCAGAGACCTTTCAAACTTTTTTTTTTTTCAATTCAGTTGCTTTATTCTCCACATAAAGAGCCAAAACGTGCTTTCGTTTGTGTGTATTAAGAAAGTTTTCAGTGCCAGAAATTACTTCCATGCAATTTCGCACAAGAACTTCTTTACAAGCATCAGAAGTTTAGGGAATGGGCACTGCAGTGTACATAGGGTGCAAGTTGGAATTTATCAGTTATGTGTCTCTGGACACCATTGAATTTCACACTCATAGAAGCAGCACCGTCGTATCCTTGTCCTCACAGGTAAGCCATGTCAATACCATATTTTGTCAGATTGGTTATGATAACATCAACCAAGTTTCTGCCTGTCACATCATAAACAGGTATAAATTGCAAAAAATTTATATTTTCAGTTTGTGTATGGAAATTTCACTAGTTGTCCCAATTTCTGGCTTCCAACACCAGCACCATCATTAGCAAAAAGAAAGCAGTACTTGCAGAAAGCATCCTTTGCATGTTAACTGTAGAGTAGCCATCTCCACTGTGAAAGCCAACGATGCTGAAAACGCAGCTTTCTTGGACCACACTGGGGGAAAATGTAATCACTCCCTGGCTTCCAGGCATTCTCAAGGAGGCATATTTTGGTTTCAGCGTTTATCTAAAAGAGACAGAAAGACATAGTTCTAATTCAGTTATTTTGCACATAGGAAAGTTTGTTATGAGAGTACAATAACTTCGAAGAGAAAGGCTTAGAGTTGTACTTTACAGAGCAAGCCTAACATCCTGTGGCTGTTGACCTACAATCACTAGCAGCAATGAATATTCAGTCTAAAACTCATCAGAGTGTTTGCATGATTTTTAATACAAAATTAATATAATGAGGAGTCGACTCACCTGTTTACCAATGCTGACATCATCTCAGATATGTAATTTCCAATGTACCAGACTGAACCTGAGATAGTAGTGGTAGCACTGGTAGAAGGCCACGGTGATGACTCTGACAATTCTGATTCAACCTGATTGGCTGCAGCAGATTGATCAGGTTCAGCCTCATGAATGGGTTTTTAAAGAACCCATGCAGTGTCTTTTGCTTTTTCAGGCTTGACATAGTGAATGATTGTATATTGCAACTTCTGTTTGTCAACGTCACATTCACAGTACCATTGGCGCCATTGAATGATTCACTATAGATGGCGCCAATGGTTCAAGGTTAGTGCCATGGTGCTGCCAGCCTGTCACGGTGCCACCCACT
Organism: Tachypleus tridentatus; assembly: GCF_004210375.1. Taxonomy (NCBI): domain Eukaryota; kingdom Metazoa; phylum Arthropoda; class Merostomata; order Xiphosura; family Limulidae; genus Tachypleus; species Tachypleus tridentatus. The sequence goes on from NC_134827.1 coordinate 108,792,169, forward strand.
GTTTATTTGTGTAGTTAATTCTTGAAATCCATGGAATCTGAACATACACTGTCCATGATATTTGAATACAGATTATACACACTATACATATATTTTACACTCTCCTGAGTGACTCTATATTTTATATATTGATGACAGGACTGTAGGCCTACTTTGCTGGGCCTGATAGCTTTAAGTTATATATTATATTATATATATAATATATATGTTTATGTATGATTACAAAAATAAGGCAAACACCTCAGTGTTCCATTCTGAAATCTGTCAAAAAGGTGGTCTCAAAATGAGACCAGGCTCAAACTAATAAATAAAAAAATCAGGCTAATAAAAGCCTAATTCAGGCTTTTCTTTTATGTTTTTATTTAAAAATTTTCCCGGGGGTCATGCCTCCGCACCTCTCAAGCATGGCTTAGTGCCTGCGGCGCTTGCATCAAGCACTCAACTAAACCCCTCTAATGGTCATTTCTGGCTACGCTCCCTGGGCCCTAGGGCTGAGCCCCCTTTAGCTCCTACCTAAACACGCCACTGCTTTACATGACTTCTAACGTTTATGTAATAGATGTAATTTTGCCTATAAATTACACCGTCAACATTTCCAAATACTTCGCACGCAAGTTCTATGAATTCTGCGCATGCGCCATTATTGTAAACTGTACGATCTGATGAAGAGTGCTACCTCGAAACGTCATCCTTCTTTAAATAACAATACGTATATATAATTGGCGACTTTTCAACCTGTTATTTTATTTTAATATATTTTTGTCAGTTATGCAGTTTTAATTATATTTGTCTTGCAAGGGATCGCACCAATAGATAAGCCTATTCGTAGTCCTCACAATCGTTTACGGCCCAGCATGGCCAAGCGTGTTAAGGCGTGCGACTCGTAATCTGAGGGTCGCGGGTTCGCATCCACGTCGCGCCAAACATGCTCGCCCTTTCAGCCGTAGGGGCGTTATAATGTGACGATCAATCCACTATTCGTTGATAAAAGAGTAGCCCAAAAGTTGGCGGTGGGTAATGATGACTAGCTGCCTTCCCTCTAGTCTTACACTGCTAAATTAGGGACGGCTAGCACAGATAGCCCTCGAGTAGCTTTGTGCGAAATTAAAAAACAAACAACCAAACACACCGTTACAGATTGGGCTATATCTGCAGTGCTCACTACAAGCATCGAAACCTGGTTTTTAGGGTTAGAGGTCTTCACACTTGTCGCTGAGTGGGATCATGCAGTTATTCAGCCTTTCCTATAGGTGTTTGTTTGTTAGTTAAGTGAGAAGTTAGCCCAATGATCTATCAGTGATGCGCTCACTGCAAGTGATGGAAACCCTGTTTTAACGGTGTGAGCTCTCTAACAGGACATTTTAATATGATTTTATTTATGTAAATTATTATTAATAATAACAAACTGGAGGAATTTTGCGATCAATGTTATTTTTTCCTTGTAGGGTATATTATTTGTACCGTACAAATCAAGTGAAGATTTTATCCCCAAGAATAAATAAAACTCGGACGTCAGAGGAAGCAAACACAAGCGACTAAATAAAAGAAACATTTATTCACAATAGTGTGTTATGTGGCCCACCTACCGGCAGGCATCTTAAACTCCATTGTAACTTCACTGGCTGTTGGGAATGGAAACGGATGCTTTTCCGAGAATTATATTATACCGCGCTATACTGCATTATACCAGATACGGTATCCCACAATCCATAGCTACCTACGTTACCAACTATTCCAAATAGCAGCAAAACGTGTTACAAAAATAAGCATATTTGCTGCTTTCTGTTTAAAAGTGCATAAAAAGTACAAACCACAGCGTTAAACTTCTAAAATTTTCAATCAGAAATGTTGGTTTCAGCTCTCAGTGTGTTTGGACTCTTTTTGTTTTGTTTTTAAAAATATATATATTGTAATTTGAACACAAGAAATATAAGAAATTTAACACTGTTTTCATTGAATTGTCTGAGTGAGCTTGTTATACAGAAACGACACATCACACTCCAGTTTCAGAAAAAAGTTAAGACATTTCTGAGTTGACCTATAAAGATAGACCAGAAGGAAAACAACTTTATTTTTCAGATTTTTATTAATGAAAATTGAGAAAGACAGCTAGTTCTTTTTGACACGCAAAATTATATCAGAAAAGAAAATTATATTTAACATCCACGTGCTTGCTCTCTTACCAACGTGACAAGCAGTCACTTTCGTCAGGAGTTCGTGAAAAAGATATGTGGTCGGAAACTAAACAGGAAGCTACTTGTGGAAGTTAAAACTAATAATGTCAGTCATTTCACAACTTGAACCTTTAAGTGGGAACCACCGCGCGTGCGTGTGTGTGTTCTTATAGCAAAGACGCATCAGGTCATCAGTGTCCATCGAGGGAAACCAAACCCCTGATTTTAGCGGTGTAAATCCGAAGACTTACCGCTGTTCCAGCAGAGGACAATTGGAACCAGAATCTAAACACAACTAAATGAAGATTGCTGCTCTAGTCAGTATTGGTGGATTCTCAGAGTTTACCCAGAGATCCGAAACGGCGATGACAGTCGCTAATTCACACTCGTAAATTTACTCTGTAAGCGGGAGCACAACATGTTCGATTCTCAATCATGCAAGTAGTGAATACATCAGCTGATAAATGTATCATTGAAGAGTATATACTACATACATATAACAGTACTAAAGTGAATAAAACTGTAGATTAATTAGAATGTATATAAATAAATAATAATGACATATCTGTCTACCATCTGCAGGAATCGAACCTCGGAATTATGTGTGAATCTGTAAAATCACCGTTGGTCCATCGGAGTAATTCAATAAGCAAAGATTTGGGAGGCAAACCAAAATAATCCGTCTTAAAACCCTGACATGTGCACGAGTACTGGTTTGATAGGTATGTCCGTCTAGAGACATCACCAACAACAGTAACCAGAAACTATTTGGCAAACCCACAATAATTAACACACTGCACTTTAGCGTAAGAACTAGGCCTAACAAAATCGAATACTAGCCCTAATAACAAATATATGCTAAGCCTAACTGTAGCGTCGCATATTTTAACCATAGAACGAGGCGTAACAATCAGAAACCTAACTGATTTATGAAGGTTAAAGAATATAAAGCCTCCTGCTAGTACAGCGGTAAGTCTACTGATTTACAATGCTAAAATCAGGGGTTCGATTCCCCTCGGTGGGCACAGCAGATATCCCGAGGTGGCTTTGCTATAAGAAACAATACAATACAAAATAAAAAATATAAAATGTCTAGATTAACCTGTTGACTGCCAAGTATTTCAGCTGCTACAATACAACTCTAATGCTTCTTCATTTTGTAACTTTTTCGTGACGTCATTTTGGATCGAAAGTGAAACAATTTGTAAGTAGGTCAAATGCATGTATGGTGCTGACATTTAGCGTTGAAGTTAGGTATTATTTAGAACGAATTAACTCGTCCGTGGCACTGTGTTACCGATCGGCTTGGACGAGTTATCTCGTCTACGGCACTGAACGGTTAATAAAATTAACTTTTGTGAACCGGAATGTTTGATACTTGTATTGTTTAGCCGAGCACGAAATTTTCTTTCAGTATCATTGTATTAAGACAATTTGATGAATGAGGGCAAACTCAGAATCGAATTTTTTTTTTGTTCCTTTAATTTTAACACATTCTGCAGATTTATAGGCACATCACATACATGAACTGGAAAGGTTCCATCACTCCTGTTCTCAATGAATCTATGATTCATTTTCATGAAGGATTTCCCACAACAGGGTTTTCAAAACTTATAATGGATGCAAATTTTGTTTTTTTGAAATAAGAAAGAAAACAAGTGTCAACTTCCACGACAACGTAATTAAGGAAATGGTTTTTCTAAAGTCAATCATGTTAAAAGCGCAGTCATTTAAAAGACCGTGGCTATAGCATCATTAACTCATCCATCACAGTTTAAGTCAACTGAAAAGCGGCAGTTGACACTTTATTATCAACAAACCTACAGAAAATTTCCATGAAAAACCAAATAAAAACGCATTAGTTTATAAAAGTGTTCCACCTTTTACGAACAACCCTACACTTTTAAGGAACATATAGTGGTTGAAATGTGTTTCTTTACTAACAACCGTAAGATAGGTTCTGATGCACTCCTCTACCAACCACTAGTAACCTAAAATTATTCAGGTATTTTAATATGTGATTGTATCATCACAATTAATCATTCATTATTATTCAGCGGAGTGGATACTAAGTTATGTGATTTTTTTTTGTCTTTTCTTTCCTAAAACGTTTAGTTTCGTTGAAGAATTTCGAGTAGAGAATCAATGTGTCATCTTATTTGCCCCCACCTCGGTTCAAGTCTGCTTCAAAAACAACAAACAAAGCAATACCTTAGTCACTTCGTGTAACATTTGCCTACAAGTTTTTCAAACCCTCGTATTATACTGAAAATAATGCTAAGCCTAACATTTTTTTCTAAGCTTATATATCGTACCGAAACATATGCTGTACCTAACAAGTTTTTTTTAATAACCTCATGGTTGTGTACCAAAACAGTTGCTAAGCCTAACTTTTTTTTTTCTAAGCCTACATGTCGTACCGAAACAGATGCTATGCCTAATGACTTTTTTAATAACCTCATATTTGTTCCAAAACAGTTGCTAAGCCTGATGCCTTTTTTATAATCTCGTGTATTTGTACAGAAACACCAGTTCTTTTGGGACAGTAAAATTAATGCAAATAAAATAATAAAATTGACGTTAGAAAAACAAGTAATTATGTTATTAATCCTTAAGTTACCAATCTGATTTGTAACTGACGTAAATAGAATTAATAATAATTCACTTATCTAATTCACACCACAACAGTCGTTGTTTGTGAAATCTAAAAATATGTCTGTCATATTCCAGTTGGCCTCATAAGTACACGTATCAGGTTTGTTTTGAATATCGCGCAAAGCTACACAAAAGCTATCTGCACTAGCCGTCCCTGATTTAGCAGTGTAAGATTAGAGGGAAAGCAGCTAATCATCACCACCCACTGACAACTCTTGGGCTACTCTTTCACCAACGAATAGTGGGATTGACCGTACCATCATAACGACCCCACAGCTGAAAGGGCGAGCATGGTGTGACGGAGATTCGAACCCGCGATCTTCGGTTTACAAGTCTAGTGCCTTAACCACCTGGTCATGCCAGGCACAGGTATTGTTAGCACTAGATGTTACAGATATATTGTGGTTTACATACAACATTCTTTTGTTTGTATTAGCCTTAACCACCTGGTCATGCCAGGCATAGGTATTGTTAGCACTAGATATTACAGATATATTGTGGTTTACATACAACATTCTTTTCTCACATTCAGATATAAACTGTTAGAACTTGCAAATAAAAATTTTGTTTGGCCTTTATGTAAATCACTTCCTTCAGTACCATAATGCATACTTTATACAACTACTATTTTGAATAAAAGAAACAAAACAGTGTTACGAGGTAATCCAAAAATAAAAATGTAACTTATTAATTTTAATAACTGACAAAATTTTCCCGCTTTGAGTTTAATCCAATTTTATTATTATACAACATAAAAACGTACATGATAATCTGTTTTTGTTTGTTTTTCTTTTATACAGGTTAAAAAAAGTGATAAAAATGAGAGGTGTATGAACTACAGCACACATACAACACGAATAAAAATCATAAGAATGTACAAGGAAGACACGGTCCTAGTGCTTGGAATTCTTTGACATATTCATCACTGCAACTATAGCATCAACTGGATCAATAAATTCTCGCATGTGTTTGTGTCCAAGTATCCAGTCTGGTTGGATTTGTGGCTGGGTTTTGGTGACATGGGGAATGCAGACAGACATGCTGGAAATCACGCTCTTGGAACACACAGAAGATGAAAGAAATGAAGACGATAGAGTGGTGGACAACCGAGCTTTGGTCAGTTTCCTTTCCTCTTCCATCTTGTGTCGCCGACAGGTAAGATAATGGAGACTTTGGATTTTCTCCATCACATTCTTGTTAGATTTCATCACCTACAACAAAGTCAAGTCAGCATTCAGTTAAGTTCATACACTCTTTCAAGTAATATATGTTTCAGATAATAAAGACAGTTGACAGTTGCAAAAATAAAAATATGACAGAAGACATTACAAGAAATTCACAATTAATTAGATTTCAAACAAACCAAAATTATTACACAGTTTGTTCTCTCCAGGACAATATCAAAGCTGACCCAAATTAGAAAATTTGCAAATATACCACATGTAAATTCAAGTTAGAAAAAAAACCAAAGTATTACAACACTTAAGAACACAAAATATAAACACTGTAGAGGTAAAATGAACACTAAAATAATCTTTTGTTAGACTGTTAATAACTGTGATGAATATCCTCTGTGCCATTCTACAGCCTAGTGTGCAAACAGTATCCTCTGTGCCATTTTACAGCCTAGTGCGTAAACAGTATCCTCTGCCATTCTACAGCCTAGTGTGTAAACAGTATCCTCTGTGCCATTCTACAGCCTAGTGCGCAAACAGTATCCTCTGCCATTCTACAGCCTAGTGTGTAAACAGTATCCTCTGTGCCATTCTACAGCATAGTGTGTAAACTGTATCCTCTGTGCCATTTTACAGCCTAGTGCGCAAACAGTATCCTCTGCCATTCTACAGCCTAGTGTGTAAACAGTATCCTCTGTGTCATTTTACAGCCTAGTGTGCAAACAGTATCCTCTGTCATTTTACAGCCTAGTGTGCAAACAGTATCCTCTGTGCCATTTTACAGCCTAGTGTGCAAACAGTATCCTTTGTAATATATTTCTTGTTTTACATTTATTAAAACAACAAAACAACAGTGTAGTTAAAACACTAAGAATTAATTGTATACCATCACCACCCTATTAATGTAATCACATTTTTACCATCTCACTTCACAACAAATCTGACACATTTCAGACACCATAATTTTCGGATATTTCTGTTTGGCTGCTCTCTTCCTTGTAACAAGTTTACAAAGATAAAAGTCTATCTAGATTTTAATTTCTACTAGCTGGTCGATAGTCGTTATTACCGAGGCCTTCCCAGGATCCTGGAAGAAGATCCATAACAGTGTACAGACTTTCGAAAAAATAGTTTCACCCTTCTCTCTGTAGATTCGCAAGAGGTCCAGCAGAGTATCGAGAGAACCAGTCACTGTCCACACAGAATCCACCGTTTTATCATACTGTTGATGTGGAAAGAAAACAATTCATTGAGATTGTGTTACAATATGATGAGAAAATCAAGTGAAACACACACTGTGCATCTATTACACAGAGAGAGAGAGAATGCTATCAAGTTACACTTATTAATTTGTGATAAGAACCAGATGCCCACTTACATCAAAACTGAAATCTAATTTGATAACGAGTACAGCTAATTAAGTACGCTTTTCTTACATGTGTAATTATATAAACTATAATGCTTTGTTTCATCAAAGACAAGGGTACTCTCAGTATTAAAGATAACTTAGGCCATAAATACATGACACACTTATCTTAAATACAATAACATTGTATAATGTAGCTTAAACAACAGTATTCTAAGATATATACAATATTTGAGTAATACCTGCACATGCATACACATAAAACAAAGAAATTAACACATTTCTTCAGTAGTAAAGTTTGAAACACATTTACAAGTTCATTTCAATGCAATTTAAGTGTTTTTTAATCCCTTGTACTTCTTACTCTCATGAAAATGGTATAAATTAAAACTTAAATCACAAAATGATGCAGTTAAGTTGGTCTTTTATAGTAATAGCTGAGGAAAAACGTTTTATACGGAAACAAATTAAGGGTAAGTTAGGTCCCAGGCTAAACGTTTTATACAGAGCCCATCATGAAAAAAACAAAAAAGTGAAACCACAAAATGGGCTTTTTTTTTTTTTTTTTAACCCTAGCCCCACCTATAATACTCCTTTAAAGCTCTGTGAATGGTTAGGATTTCAGTTTCACACACAAACTTTCTCAGAGTTCTTTTCTCAGTTAAGGTCTGTATGTTATGGTAATAATAAAACAATGACTTTCTTCTTTTGTTAGAGTTCTTTTCTCAGAGTTAAGGTCTGTTTGTTATGGTAATAATAAAACAATGCAAAGATTTCATGAAAACAAATAAAGGAAAATAGCAGAAAATATTTAATGTAAGTTTAAAGCCGGGTGTTAAACTGTCATTACAGAAGCATCTGGTTTATAAAAACCAGTTTAGAAATGAAATAAAATAAGGTTAACTTGCAACAAGAAATAACTCAGTATTATAGAGGTGTTGCAGAAACATGCAGTACTGGATAAGAGGAAGATTGAAGAAGCTAAACGTCACACAATGTAAACAGCTCGCCTTTCTTGATGACGAGAAACCCACTTGAAATAAAAATGTATTTTAGAACGGCTGGTATTAACACTTACTGATAAGCAAAGACCAACGTTTCGACCTTCCTAGATCATATTTAGAAATAAAATGATCAAGGAACAATAATACATTTGAAGCAGAACCTATGTTGTCATGGTAACAACCCAAGTGAAACAGAATCTCTGTTGGAGAATACAAACCTTGGCAAGATTTAACAAGATGTTTGTGGAATATTTAATCAATTCCATGTGAGGCAAGCTTCGGTTACAGCTTCGTATCAACTGGAAAAGGATTTCTACTGCACTGCCTTCTGCTATCTTCTCACAACATGACGCCGAGAGCCGGGTAACAACATCTGGGCAATTACATAAAATGGTTTAGCACAACTTTCAAAAAATGTAAAACAACCTTACAAGGAAATTATGGACAACATAAAAAGCTTTGGTATAAACACAGTAAGTGAAATTTAAAAATTTTAGAAGAAAGAAAGATTAATAGTGAAATAATTAAAACAATCGTTTTCTTTGGTTAAACAAAAGTTTCATTTTAAAATTCCACCTACATTTCTTAAGGGAACTTACTAGGAGAAACGTGAAGAAAAAATATCTACAGTCTAACATGAATTTATCACTTTTGTTAGGCCTAAAAATATATTTTTCCATCCTAGACATTCTACATCAATACTCATTCTATAACAGACAACCTCAGATGGTTATTATATCACACACCAGTGTTTAATAAGTTTTCCTGGTTTAGTTCAAGTGAAGGTAAAACCATTAAAATCTTTACGCAGAATAAAAACATTTTAACAGTTTTTCCAGAATGTAAAAAAAAATTATTCTTGGTCCCAGAAACAGAAAAATTTTCATGATTTTAAAATGTTAACTCTAGCGTTTAAGTGATTGCAAAAATGATTCCAACAACAGATGGAATCTTGTGTAATTGCTAGTCTCAAAAATTACTTATGTAATGTAAGCACTCTCAGATATAAAGACAGAGGGCAAATGCAACAAACAAAATCATTTGTAATTCATTAAACACTTACTACACATGTACAACTTTTCTTAAACTTACAAAAATCTCAACTTTTATATTCAAAACAAACATTTTGTAAGCCATATATTAAAGGATCTGACACTGCCTAGCAGCACAGAATAGAACGACATACACAAACACTCGAGCATTATACAACATGCACGTGTTCGTGATAAAAGTTGTCACAATATTTTATTAACACTCAGGCTTCTTACTAAACAAAATGTTTCATTTAGTTTTCCAGTACATTTTCTCAGTGGTCACACTAGAATGTGAGCATCAGAATATAACAGAAATGTATTGAATATGTTGGTATTTCCAAGAAACAGAGAAATCCATAAGATAATAAAAATAGCACTTTGCACTTTCTCATAACCAGAATGGAAGAGATAAAAGCAGAAATTAGTACTATTATGATTAATTTGTTTTTTTAAAAGGTAACAGACTTAATACATTAAACCATCAGCAAAGATAAACCAACACCGTGTCCGAAGCAAGTGAAACTTTGACATTTTTCGCTACGTCATCCGTCAACATTGAGAAATTTAGTTAAGTTTGTTCTAAAAAACAAAATTCCTGGATTTAAGACCCACAAGAACGTTTGGTCATACATAAAACTTGAAAAATTATTTCTCTCCTGTTTTTCTAATTACAAATCTTGAGAGTAATTAAAACAAGTGGGTGTCGTAACATGAGAGCTAAAAATCTCAGTCTCACCTAAATGCATCAGTGCAGACAAGATGTAGGATAGATTTCGGCAACGTAATAAGAAATCTAGAGCCGAAGTTGTTCGATTACATAATTTCTTATCTTCAGTAGCGTTCGCATTAACGGTTTTCAATCTTTCTCTTATTGTTTTCAGTTGACGACTCTTGAGTTTGCAACGCTGCACGTGCCCTCGCCAAGCAGCCTGATGTGAAATAAACATATTACTACAATATTATATTTTTAAACAATGACAAATGATATACAAAGAATAAGAGAAACTGATACACTTACCTACATGTTGTCAGAGTTCTAATTTTTCTCTCTGTTACATATCTAAAGAAAACAGATTAATTTGCACATCTGATAATAATAATCTAACCACTACAACTAAATGTAAGTGATTTTAACATTTTTAGTAATATAACAGAAACATGACCTTTGAAATTCCCGGAACCACCTGACTCGTTAACAGACATATCACACGATTGAACTAGGCAACACGATTCGACAAATCTAGGAACTAAATCTACTGAACCAGAGAAAAGACTATAACAAACCTGAAATTGTTATACTGATGGTTATAAAACAGACCAAATAATCTGATTAGATAAAATAATTGCAAGAAACTTTTGGATATGAGCAGAATTATAATAAAATAATTATGGATCAACACAATGGTCAGCCATCTTAAATATATCTTCTCTTCTGTATGGATGGTGCCACACAAACATACCCTAATCTCCTGCTCAGACCAGTCAAGATTCATTTTACAAAATCCAATTTAACAGGCACTTTCTGAGCATGATTCGTTAGCTGCAAAAATCTGATTATTGCAACAACAACAACAAAAATCCCTGTAGAAGGCAATGAACAACAAATAACAGATCTATTTCTCACTTATGTGATAAAATACCACCCAATAATAAACATTGTTAACAGATAACTGTAGACATATCACAGTAGAAAACCAATAAACTTGCAACGCCCTGGTCTCATTGCAGGAAACATCAGAACAAGAATGGCAGGCCTAAAACAGCTTCAAGGTCAAAGGTATTAGACACAGGGCAAATCTGTTATGGCTACACTACACACAAGTTTGGTTGAAAAATAGCCTCCTATTTGGTTTTACCCAAAATTCCATTATCACAACTCAAATTGGTTCAGCTCTCTAGGGCTAAAGCCATCCTAAAACGTGCCTTCGACTCCTCTGTAGCCCCTGCATTCAACAAACAGTTTTATTGTTCCAGCTGCTAAATATTAAAGCATGTATACCTACAAGACATAGCCCACTTCTCCATCAATCTCTATCTGGTCCTCTACACAGACCAGGAAGAAACTGGTTCCATTCTTGACTTAAGATCTGGATAACATTTTATTCACACATGAATTATGCAAGCTCTAATAATCCTTATAAAAAATCTGACCACTAAAACTTAACAGGTCAACTCAATATTTATGCTAAACTTCAGTGTACACACTTTACCTTCCAATCTACACTTGATTGTACAAACCTGTATAACTGTAGCTGCATTTTGTTCCTTTACCAACCTCCTATAAACCAACCATGAACGCACTTTTGCCTGTATCACAGTTGCTGCCTTTTCTTGTGTAAGAAGATAAATTCGAGCAGCTCTCTGGAACAGTATTACGTTCTGTCGCAGACGTAAAAACCACAGTCTCTGCAAGCGTCCTCTCATCCACCTCTGGAGAAGTCATGAAATACTTAATGTAAGACATCACAAGTTGTACAGTTACAATAAATCAAATTTTGGCAAAAGCAAGTTTACAAAAATCAGAAGTACTTATAAAAATAGAAGCATGTTCTGTTTCACTTTCCAAAACCACTAAGATGTATATCACTGTTCAAAGAGATACATATTTATAATTTAAAATATGCCATATTAGCTCAAATAAGGAAACTTCTTAACTACAGTAATAGTAATAAAATAAACATAACAAAATTGTCTTTATTTTTCATAAACACTCAAAAATAAAATATTAGTTTTGTTCTAGGTTATACAACAGTTATTGTGCTGTTTTCATAAGTTGTCTTTGTTTAGAAAAACGTTAAAATGTGCAAGTCATACCTGTAGGGATTATCACACAGTATTCACACTGATGAGTTAATTTGATATTTAACATTAAAAAAACCATTTAATGTAAGTAACCCCCCCTACCACATATTTCCACAATCCTTTTGATAGTTTTCCACACCTTTTCACATGACAAACTTTTTTCAAGCTCAACTTTCAACCAATCATTATCTTAAAAACATAAATGATATATTAATTGAACTTGTCACACACTTCTTGTAGTTTGTTTGGAAGTTTGCATAAAGCTACACAAGGACTGTCTGTGTTAGCCATCCCTAATTTAGCAGTGAAAGACTAGAGTAAATGGAGCTTGTAATCACCACCCACTGCTAATTCTTGGGCTACTCTGTTACTAACAGACAATACAATTGACCATCACAAAACCACCCCAGGGCTGGCGTGTTTGGTGGGATGAAGATTCAAGCCACAAGCCACAACCCACAGATTGTGATTTGAGTGATATAACTGCCTAGAAGTGTCAGGCCCACCCACTTCTTTTGAAAACAACAATGCCTTACATTGAGACTGGTAAGATCATTTTAATACTTCTACAAAACTGTTACGTGTTTTGTTTTACAGACAATAAGAATTCCCATATACGTTTGATTTTCACAGGTCCAGCTCTGTTGAAGAGATCTGGTACAGATGACAAGTTTTCTTGATGGCAACTTGTGACAGACAAAAACTTGTATTAAATGTTACAAAACCTGTAAATCACTATTTAATAATAAACGAAATAAAAGCAACTGCAGTCAAACATGTTTAACTTTAATAGTTTTCACCCAAAAACATATCTTAGTTTTAACTTTTGGAAGAAAAACTATATATAGTGCAAAGACACTTCAATCTTCCAAACACAAAAATAAACTCTAAAATGAAATGTCTGAAAAAAAGTCTTACCACAAAAATTTTCTTCAATGTACTTAAATTGAAAAACTGTAGAGCAGTGTGGAAATTATGGTAGCTTACAAGTGATTTTATTCCCAAATTTCTGGGGTCAGATGTGTATCAAGTTGCACTCTTTATGCATAAAAATAATGCCCATATACTTTGACCAGTATGAACATTTAATGTTTAAAAACTAAGATTACTAGCCTGAATAACAACAACTGCATCCAGTTGTTTCTTCGCCAACCTCAAATTTAATATTCGTCGGTAAAACCTTTGAACTCGTACAGCCGATAGATGACGTAATACCATGGCTACAAAACATTCCACTTTGACAGTTCTTGCCATAAGTAAAGCCTATAATTTAAAATAAACAAAAGATAATTATTTATCAATATTCAATAATACAAAATATACTACAGTAATATGACCAACAAGAAATTCAACATTTCAGAAATGTTTAGCATAAAAACTTTGTTATTAACACAGCAAGTTCACACAAACACCCCTATTTAATTATTAATCTAAATATTACATTCAGTTTTATCACTTTTTGTGATAAGTAAATGGAAAGGTCAGACATTCTATTTATTATTTTTAGAGGTACTCAGTGATATCCATAAGTAACATATTCAACAAATCAAGTTTCAAAACATTTAAAGATTAAAATGAAAACTTGTTAAATCAGTGTTTTGATATGAATACAGATTTTAGGACTAAATATCAAACGTTTTAATGTTTGTTTTTCCAACATTTAGCATCCTAAAGCAGCTTAAACTCATTGGTAAACTGTGCCACATTTAGTATACCTAGATCTTAGAGCATTTCATAATCTACAATTTCAACTAATGAACAGACCTCGACAATGTTTCGACTAATATAGATACATAAAGTAGCTGATAAAAAAAAACAACATCTGAAACAATGATTTACTTACATCCAGGTGTTTTGAGCCAAGAAACCACGAACAGCTTCTTGTAATTTTACTCTAATTTCAAGTTGCTGGTCCATCTGAAGAAGTTGCTGGCATTGTAACCAACTACGTGCCTTGACTTGGAGTAGTAACACTGGCCGATAGATTTTCAGATAACGTCTTTTAATCAGAGCACTTTTGTACCATCTTTGAATTGTAATGGCTGCCTTTAACCTTTTCACTTGTCGACGTACTAACCAACCTCTTGTAGCTGCTTGAAGCTTCACTGTGCTGCTTTGTAATCTCTCAAACCTGTAATCATTTTTTAAACTTATTTCACACAAACTGTTCATTACAATTTCTGTAATACATGCAACTGAAATGAATCTTCGCTTCAAGTTGGAAGAAAAATTCAGAATAAAAGTATTACAAAGTGAGAAACAAACTGGATATAATGTGATATCATGAAGACATTACCAAGTGAGAAACAAACTGGATATAATGTGATATCATGAAGACATTACCAAGTGAGAAACAAACTGGATATAATGTGATATCATGAAGACATTACCAAGTGAGAAACAAACTGGATATAATGTGATATCATGAAGACATTACCAAGTGAGAAACAAACTGGATATAATGTGATATCATGAAGACATTACCAAGTGAGAAACAAACTGGATATAATGTGATATCATGAAGACATTACCAAGTGAGAAACAAACTGGATATAATGTGATATCATGAAGACATTACCAAGTGAGAAACAAACTGGATATAATGTGATATCATGAAGACATTACCAAGTGAGATATAATGTGATATCATGAAGACAAACTGGATATAATGTGATATCATGAAGACATTACCAAGTGAGAAACAAACTGGATATAATGTGATATCATGAAGACATTACCAAGTGAGAAACAAACTGGATATAATGTGATATCATGAAGACATTACCAAGTGAGAAACAAACTGGATATAATGTGATATCATGAACACTTTTTCAGTGGAAATCTTTATTTTTGTAATTAAAACCGCACCATTTAAGGCCAAAAGAAATTTCCATGAACTGCAAGATTTGTTGTTAATCACAAAAAATGCCTCAAAATAGCCAGCTTCTATAGGGAGAAATGTTGATTTTAATTACAATAAATAAATATTTACATTTTAAAGATATTCGTGATAAAGTTAATCACCCAGTGGGATCCTCATCTGTTTAATCTATTTAAATTATAAATCATTACTATTATTTGGCTAAGTAACTTTACCAATACACTTTAAGTGTTACATTAAATTTTATAGTAAAACAAATTATTGATAGAAGCAAACAGGTACACATCATATTCCAATTAAATCACTTGTTGAATCCAAACAAATCTTGATGTATATATTTCAACACGTTGTTCAACATGCATTATTTAACATAAAATAGAGTTGTATCTATTATTCTATAAAACCAACACTTTGTAAACAATTCAGCAGTGCATACTAAATTTCAAGTTATGATATGCTTAACAAACTTAATTGAAAAACTTTAAATGATTCACTTAACAAATAATATATACAAGCAAATTTACTGAATTTTTTTCAGGCAACAATAGCTACAATGGTCAAACAACACAGAAGTATAACAAACCTAATCTTTTGTGTTCGATCCTCACGTATTGCCCGAAACCAACGTTGAATCACCACAGCAGCTCTTCGCTGGAGAAGAAACTGTTGTCTTAGTTTTCGCCCTCGATATGAGGTTTGAATGTAAACAACACGATTTCTCACAACCTGAAACCTTTTCTATATATTGTTGCTCTAAAGCACGCTTGAATTATCACAACACTCTTTCGAAGCTCAAGATAGCCTTTTCTCACTTCTTTTGCTAACAACCAACTTCGAAAGTATTTCTGTATTTCATATACTGCCCTGAGTTTCTTTTGGTACTTCCCCCTAGCCAGCACCATGCGATACCAAGACTGCAACTTCATGGCCGAGGACCTCATTACTAAGAATTTCTTTCTTACAATGACGCAACGTATGACAGACTGAACAATACGTGCAGAAACCATGGTTTTCGTAATTCTCCTTGCCACGAAGCCTCTGTAAGCGCTTTGGATTATTATGGCACTCTGACGAAATTGCACAAATTGCTGATGATACAACCTGCATTGTAACTTTGCTTTCCATCTCTGTTGAAGAAGTACAGTTGTCTTTTTCAGTTGAACAAATTGTTTTCTTGTCCTATGTGTCCTGTATGCAGCCTGTATTGTGGTAGCAGCCCAACGATTACGACCAACCGTTTTCCTTACAACGTAACCTCGCCACCAAGCCTGCACCTTGATGCAAGCGTTACGTAGCAACTGGTACCTTCTGTACTCAGCTCGTCCAGAGAGCTTTGCTTTAAACTTTTGCTGAATGAATGTAACCGCACGACACATCTGTAAAAATTCTGCTCTCTTTATCAAACCACGGACATACTTTTGTAAAGTAACACAAGCAGCCCTCATTTCCAGAAACTTGTTTCTTGCTATAAACATTTTCATGTAGGACTGAATTATAATTGAAGCCTTTTCTTCCTTCATTTTTTTCCTGACTAAATATCCCTTAAACCAAGCCTGTACCAATGTGGTAGCCCGTCTCTTCCTCAGAATTCTCTTTTTGAGTTTCTGGAGTATTAAAACATCAGTTACAAGCTGTCGGATCCTGATGAACAGACTTTTTCTTCTCTGAAAGTTCTTTCTAGCAATAAATCCCCTGATGTATCTCTGAATGATTATGGCTGCATGGTGTTCTTTCTTCAAGTGTTGTCTTACCTGGTGCCCTCGCCAAGAGCTCTGGATTACCAACACTGCTTTCTTCATTACTAAGTAACGTTCCAATTCCCTTCTTCCGTTCAGAAAAGCTCTGAAATGAGCTTGAAGTACCAATGTTGCTCTTTTTTTTGCAGCATATTTCTTTCTCTCTCTATATCCTCTGTAAAGAGTTTGAATTATTACAGCACCATCTCGTCTGCGTTTCAGTGCTGATCGAAGCTTCCAACCCCGATATGCTGCCTGGATTCTTATCACAGACTCCTTCAAGCTCAAGTAGAAAGCTCTATCTTTCTGTCCCATCAAATATGCTTTGATAGCTTTCTGTAAAACTACTACTGCTTGTTTAAGTTTAAGAAAAGACTTGCGATCTGAGTATCTTCTGAAGCAAGTCTGAATCCTTGTTGCAGCAAAATGCCACTGACGAACTTCTTGCCGAATTTTCCAGCCTCTGTAACCCGCTTGAATTGTTACGACTGCAGTTTTAACCTTGTGAAACTCGTGTTTTGCTGACCTGCAAGCCTTGACAGCTCTGTATCTTCTTTGTAGGTTGATGACCACTTGCTTCAGTTGAATGTATTTCTTCCTAACCAAATATTGTCTGATGCATGCTTGCACTGTCACAATATTATTGCAATACTTCTGCAGCAATCGTCTACATATCCACCCCCGTACCCAAGCCTGTATTGTTAGAATAGCTCCCTTACTGATGTGGTACTGTAACATGGTTCTTTTCCCCAAACTCCAAGCACGGTAACGACATTGTATTATTACAGCTGATCTTCGCATTAGCAGATATTTACTTCTCTGCCGAAACATTCTGTACTGAGCTTGGATCAAAATACACGCACGAGACTGAATTCGATTTCTTTCCGGACCTTCCAGCCACGGACTCCAGCTTGCAGAGTGATAGCAGCTCCTTGAGCAAGTAAATACTCTCTACGACAAACCACAGCTAGTTTCTTTGCTCTGTACCTTTCTTGGAGTACAAGAGTGGCCCATTTTAAAATTCTAAACCTTTTCTAACTAGAAATCCTCGTATCAGCTTCTGGATCCTTCTACAAGCTACCTGAAGCTCTAAATAACGTTTCCTGGACTTCATCATTCTAAACTGTGTCTGCAAAGTGATCGTGGCTTGTTTTAAGTTCAAGAAATTCCTCCGAATTTCTTTTCCACACTGCCAAGCACGCACTCTTTCCTGCATTTTGTAGGTAACCAAACAGAGTTCCATGTATCGTGATCTTTGTTGGTACATTCGTACACATGCTTGAAGTTTTATCACAGCTTTCTTTTGCATACAGAACTCTCGTCTTTCCACGAATCCTCGATATGCAGCTTGGATGAGAATTGCAGCATTTCTTTTCAGAATATACTCTTTTCTTTCCTTCCGACAGTTTAGAGTAGCAATGCGTCTATCTTCTATTTTCTTAACGTAATTCTTGATTAACAAATAATGCCTGCGTGCAATAAACCCTTTCATTCTGGCTTGTAAAACCAATACAGCTTGTCTATAAGCCAGGAAGTCTTTTCGAGCTTTTTTCATTCTGAATTGTGCTTGTACTTTAACCACTAGTTTTAGGAGTAGAAGGAACCTCAGTCTCTCTTTGTTTCTTGCTAACGTAGCTTTAAAATGTTGCTGCAGAGTGATTGCTGCATGCCTTATCTGAAGAAAACGTTTTCTAGCCATTAACATACGAAAGTAGCTCTGCAACTTTATTACAGCTGACCTATGGGTCAGGTACCTCTTTCGGAGAAGGTAGGACCTGATATAAGATTGTAATATGACAACACTTTTTCTCAGAGCAAGATAATCCTGCCTAACCTTCTGTCCCGTCTTAGTGTTCCTCCACCACTTCTGAATACAAACTACTGCTGTTTTCTGTTTTTTAAAGAAATTTTTTGCCAAATAACTTCTTGCGTGTGCTTGCAATATAACGACAGCTTTTCTTTTGCCAGAAAACTCCGTCGAGTTTTCTTCGTCCTGTACCATCGTTGTATGTTTATTACTGCATAACGGATTCTCAGATAAGCCATTCTGCACTGCTGACCATGATATATAGCTCTCACGACTCTTTGAAGTCTAAGAATAGCAGCATACAATTGATGGTATTTTAGTCTAGCTAACCACCCTTTCACAACAGCTTGAATGGCCACAGCTGCTCGCTGCTGTCTTTCCAGTCTTTTCCTGACTAACCAACCACGAACAAGAGCTTGGATGAAGATGATGGAACACCTTATACGGATATATTCTCTTCTCTGTGTACACCCTATTATGTGGGCACGATATTGGCTTTGTATTGTTTTAACAGCCAGTTGGAATTTCAAGTAAGATTTCCGTGCCTTCCAGGAGCGGATATACTTCTGTAAGGTAACAGCAGCAACTAATCTTTCCTTCATTTCCTTCCTTGTTCTGAAGCCTCTGTAAGCAGCCTGGAAAGAAACAAACAAGATATCGGAAAATGTACAGCACATAACTTTAGTTACATAACAAATTTTCTCAGTTGTTTAAATGCAGATGTATGAAAACCTCATTGTTTATACAATAAAAACATAATGCACGTCATATTTTCAATGCTGTTTACAGGAAAATATGTTAAGTTTTCCTTAATTAAGTACTCTACCACAATATATTACTACAAACCTGAATAACAACAGCCATCAGCTGTTGGTACTGGAATAGTTTCTCTATACGCAAGCTTTGCAAACGTTTCCTTGCTACAAAACATTTAAAGGCACACTGAATGATGGTCGCTGCCCTGTTTTGTTTGTTCAGTTGTTGCCGGTGTAAAAACTTGCGAAGAGCTCTTTGAATTACTGTTGCAGCTTTAATTTTGGCCTGCAACATAAAGTACAATATTACCAAACAATACAAATACTGACAATACATGTATACATATAAAGCAAAAGTACAACACACTATGAAAACAGTTTGGTTACTTACTTATCACTGTTACAAGTTAATAGTCTCCACATGATACGCTCAAACTGCTAAACTGGAATAAAAGTCGCTTACAATATATAGAAAAGGTGTCAGGATAGCTTGTAACCATAAGAAAGACTTTCAAAACAATGCAAGTGATAATTTGTGACAGGCTTTTCTTAACCAGAGGTTAATAAGTAATAATAATGGAACCATTTGTGAGGTGTATGCCTCTGTCATCATGGCCTTTCGATTAACACCCAAAATACTCTATGTAAACTCTAACTTTGTAAATGGCTTATATAGATAAAGATTTGTTAAACATCTTACTGCCATGTAAAATATCACAAGAGAAATAATCCATGGACTTAAGCACAAAATGTACTTTAACATTTGATATACAAGATATTTTTTCCTTACATTTTTTTAGACATCCAGCTTTGTATTAAATGTACATTCTCTCTCTCTTAAAGTATGTTTCAATACAGTAATAAGATGTTTTCTATGCTGAACCTAGTTTTCTTAGATAAGGAAAATGTTTATTAAGATTCCCCAAATGTTTGTAGGGTACATCTAACGTTTTTCAATTTAAGAGTCAAACAAGAGGTACTCAATACAGTTGAAACTTTAGTTTGCAAATTGGCTACAAGGACAGCACTGTTAGCAGCACTGAGGCACCAGGTTTGTTTACATCTGAAGTCTTGTGTTTTGGCTTATATTTTACCCTTATTTTAAATGTACATTTTGTCTTCCAATGAACCAAGAGCAATGCTAGTGCTGTTTAAAACTTTATTCAACACGAGAGAGCAGAAACCATCTTACAAGGTACATTAAGCCTTATTACAGATATTCCATTTACGTCACAATCTTTATCTCTGCATAAAGATGCAGTAGACACTGTCTTACTGAGGGTCCCTTGTTGGTTATTCTTACCAGTATCATAACACCCTGACCTTCAGTAATTCTCAGTCTGTCTAGATCTACCATATCATGACTTTACACAAAGTTTATTATTTCTTTGTGCCATAACATTTGTTATTAGAAGAAAGTGAAATGTCATACTAACAGTTATGTAGGGTAACTAAAACAAACAAAATGATATTTAATGTCACGACCAGAACCTACCTTCCTCTTGGCTTCTTCCTTCCTAATTTGTCGTCTCTTCCACGCAAGTTGTAAAATTCGGGCTGCACGAATTTCTTCACTCAGATCAATCAGTCGTGCACTGAGATACGTTACCAGGGTGATGACCACTTTCTCATCAGGAATAGTATTGGACATATCTGTTGGTTTAGTCAAAATGGGAATACCTCCAAGCTCTTGCATCTAAAATGAGTTAAACCTTCTTAAACACCGACATTTTTATGTCAGTGCTAAGTTTCATAAAAAAGTGAACCATTCTACACAACTGATTAATAAACCAAGTATGAAAAAATTCAATTCATTTTTTTCTTCCAGAAAAATAATATTCAAATTTAAATTATTTACAATATAATTAGTGTTATTACTTTGTTATAATTTAAGTTCTGTGAGATAGATGTCAGATGAGTCATAATGTAAATTTTAATAGAAATTAAGCTTCTAATATGATGAAGCAAAGGTACAGGGACAAGGTTCACTCTTCTAACAACAAATTTTAGTTGAACTAATGATAAACATAAGTCATGTTGAATGAAAAGTCAGCTTCCATAGGTATGCCAGTGATCTGTTTAAACGTTTTTCAAAGGTCACATAGTTATAAGAGTTAAAGTTGCATATTGGTCTTCTATATAAACATATCAGTGTCAAAGAACAAATTAATTAAATATTAATAATACTCAAGTCTTGTAAAACTTAATACATGAAATAATAAAGTTGTATGTTGGAAGGACAATTAAAAATTCATTCAAGAGAATAGAAAGTAGTCCAACATTCTAGAACTGTTGTACCGTATTCCTAAATAGGCCAAAACCAATGGCAAAATAATTTAAGAATTATTTTAGGTCATTAAATATGATATGACAGATTTAGTTACAGTACATTATTTACAAGACAACCACATTTTAAAAGAATTTTGTAATTATATACAAAAGTAAATTTATTAACCCTTTAAAATGTGATTTTGTTAATCAATACGGTAACTAAATAATATTAACTAAAGTTTAGATATTCAATTACTAAATAATTCTCAGAAAATTATATAAAATTAGCAGTTATTTCATATTAATTTACTGAAGATTAGTAATAATATTAATTATATTAATTAAATTCTATAGATGAAATTTAAATATCCAATCTTCTCTATCTGTTTTATAATCTCTATCTCATTAAAGATGTACATTTTAAACCACGAGTCACAAACGTTTTTGGATAAATGCAAAATGTAAAAATAATTCATTTGTTTTGGAATTTCGCTGAAAGCAACACGAGGGGGCGTTATAATGTGGCCGTCAATCCCACTATTCGTTGGTAAAAGAGTAGCCCAAGAGTTGGCGGTGGATGGTGATGACTAGCTGCCTTCCCTCTAGTCTTCCAATACTAAATTAGGGACGGCTAGCACAGATAGCCCTCGAGTAGCTTTGTGCGAAATTCCAAAACAAACAAACAAACCAAATATGTACAATTTCTAAAACATATAAAGTAGTACAGGAAGGAATGGAAAACAATGTAAGGTACTGCATTCAGTACAGTAATAAATTTTCATGCTGATCCTCAGTCTTGTAAAGTTTATGATATGAGATAATTTATGAAAGAAGCCAAAATATAGAAGAGAATGAAAATGATGCTGCTGTAAATGAAACTTTGCTGATATTTGGGAGTGTGAATAAAGAACAACTTCTCAAGTTGCTGACATTGAGGAAAGAACTGTACGGTTGCACTGATGATGTAGATGCTGAAAAAAACAAAAACAAAACTAGATTAACAGAAACTGTTTTAGCAAAACAACGAAATCTTTGAACAAAATGTTACAGAGGTCTAATCTTTGATTAAAAATATTGTGTAATAATTTCCATTTCATCAAAGCTAACCAAGCACCCGGATGTTAATAACCATTATTACAGTAATTAAATGGATTCTTTTTTTTGTCTCCAAATAATAGATCAGTTCGATACCATTGCCGTTCTTGAAATAAATTCAGTTACACCAAATAGTTGTAATTGGGTTGCTGATTAACCACAATGTAACGTGTAAAATAACATTTGCGAGTTTTAAGTTATTCAAGTTAATTACCTGAACGTACTTATACAGACACTACAAGCCAACCATCCAGTCAGCAGGGCCCGCTACTAACAGTGTTTTGTATGTGTGTTTGAAAATAGTAACTGTATTCACTCTCCCACAGTATGGAGCTTGTTTAGTGGAATTTTCAAACTTAGATCTTTCGATTTCACATCTCGTCACACTAACGTTTAGGCCATGACCGACTCACAATGTATTACATAAACTATAAGGATATTTAAAATTATCTTACCGATTTTATGTGTCAGACTTCTTTCCATTTCGGGTTTCGTTATAAGTATCTGTGCTGTTTGAATAAGGGAATACCCACCGTTGTACCATATGTTTATTTTTATTTTTAGGAAGGTAACTGTATATTCCTGTAATTGACTGTTTATCATGGTTCTTATTGGAACACAGTCAACAGTGGCTGACTGAGTTGTTGAATATCCAAATTGTAAAATACTTTTCATGTTTTCTAGTTCTCTATAGCTGCCCTCTAATTCCTTACTGGACTGAAAAACTGAGTGCCTTTAACAGAATGTTGAAACGTGAATATTTGGTCTCTCGCAATCGTACGGTTCTTCGGCTTGATGGATTTCAGCTTTTGTTTCAAATGTAAATGAACCTTCATAAAGTGAACAGAAACGCAACAAGCTTTCTTCATAAAAGAACAACTTATATTTTTCATTTTCCTGTGGTTGACTAACCGTGGTTATTTCTCTGAAGTTTTCAAATTCGGCTTCTTCGACAAGATCATCTATCTCTTCTTCTACCTCTGTAACGTAGCTTTCATTTTCTTCGTATCTTCCAGTGCAGCTATAAAATAAATTAGTAAAAGTATTTTGTTTGTTTGTTTGGAATTAAGGTCAAAGCTACACAATGGGCTACCTGTGTTGTGCCCATCACGAATATCGTAACCCGTATTTTGGCGTTTTGAGCTTTCAGACTTACCACTGAGTCACTTGGGGCATGAGACTAATATTACGTATGTAAAAAAATAATTTAGTAAAAATCAAAAACAGCTAAACAAAACAAAAAGATGGAATAAATATAAATGTAAATGTACATTTATTAATGTAAGTTGTTTAATACATGGAAATCTAATTTTGTCCACAATGCATATTGTTATTTTTTCCCTTTGATATAAACATGCGGAAAATTAAAGAAGTGACTGCTTTTAATCACATGTGTCCCCTGTGGGACAGAGGTAAGTCTTTGGATTCACAACGGTGAGATGAGGGGTTCCATTACTCTCGGTGGATACAGCAGATAGCCCGATGTGGATTTGTTATAAGAAAAACATGTACACACGCACACATAATCATGGGCCCAGCATGGCCAAGTGGTTACGGCACTCGACTTGTAATCTTAGGGTCGCGGGTTTGAATCCCCGTCACACCACACATGCTCGCCCTTTTAGACGTGGGGGCGTTATAATGTTACGGCCAATCCCACTATTCATTAATAAAAGAGTAATCCAAAAGTTGGCGGTGGATGGTGATTGCTAGCTGCCTTCCCTCTAGTCTTACACTGCTAAATTAGGGACGGCTAGCGCAGATAGCCCTCGAGTAGCTTTGCGCGAAATTAAAACAATACAAAAAAACACATAATAATGTATATAAATGGCCCGGCATGGCCAAGTGGGTTAAGGCGTTCCACTCGTAACCTGAAGGCTGCACCAAACATGTTCGCCCTTTCAGCCGTAGGGGCGTTATTATGTAAGGGTAAATACAACTATTCTTTTTCCACTAGGTAAAAGAGTAGCCTAAGATTTGGCGGTGGGTGGTGATGACTATCTGGCTTCCCTTTAGTGTTACACTGCTAAATTAGGGACAGCTAGCGCAGATTGCCCATCAGTAGCTTTGAGCGAAATTTAAAAAAACAAACAAACAAATAAAACAAATGTGTAAAAATATGAAAAAAAACGAAATTTAAATATATTAGTGTTATTGAAAGATGCTGGTTGGGTCATCTATTAATTGCTTATATTATTGCTTTCTTTAATATGTTAACAAAATTTTATAAATTGTATTGGTCTGTTCCAAAGAAAGCTAGTACAGTATCACCATATTGACAAACTTATAGACCCAGAAATTAGATAAACCGAGCACGGTAATTTCATTCGAAAAGAAAATAATAATACCCTAATGCTATTACTGATGTTTCCTTTAAGCTTGTATCAGACAAAATATGTAGAGGTCTAACAAGAAATGACTGTTGCATTTAATACAAAATACTGTTTCACGTAATTACAATAATAAAATCTTTTTTTATAGCTATCATCGTCCACTGTTTTCTAATTACTCTTGCAATAATATTTTGTATTAAGTTATTAAACTATGCGACAAACTTTGAATTGTGAAAATAAATATTAATATATAATAATAATATGTGTAATAATAACAAGAAAGGCATAATTAAGTAATAGGGTTATCTCGCAAATGAAGGCTTAGGGAGTATCCACGCACTTTAGATCACATAAAACCACGTACCAAGATGGAATCAAACACAAAAACAATGTTCGTAACTTTCTCCTCACATATCTCCCTATTTTTCCCATATTTAAATCAAATTAGTAGATTGCTCACAACTAATCGCCTTTTAAAAGATTTTTATTTTCAATGTAAAATTCTGTTGTCATAGTAATTCCGAATTGTAACACTATTACAACAATATCTTACAGTGACGTTTAAACTAACCCTTAACAACGTTGTTTAGTTAGTAACAGATAATCGAATGTACATATTTAAAAAAACTTTAAACAATACTTTCTTTCACGTGCTACAATATCACAATGACGTAAAAATAAGAATAAATATAAACACACACTTGCATATTTGTTAATGTAAGTTGTTTTTTGATAAAGATTGTTTATTTTTTTGAATTTCGCACAAAGCTACTCGAGGGCTGGCTATCTGCGCTAGCCGTCCCTAATTTATTAGTATAAGACTAGAGGGAAGGCAGCGAGTTATAACCACCCACCGCCAACTCTTTTACCAACGAATATTAGGATTGACCGCACATTATAACGCCCCACGGCTGAAAGGGCGAGCATGTTTGGCGCGACGGAGATGCGAACCCGGGACCGTCAGATTACGAGTCGCACGCCTTAACACGCTTGGCCTTGCCGGGCCTTTTTGATAAAGAAAATTTTTTATGATTTATATTGTTTTTGCCAGTTATTTCTACTCCATGAGGACCCTTCATAGCCAAGCGAGTTACGGCGTGCGACTCGCATCCCCGTCGCGCCAAACATGCTTGCTTTTTCAGCCGTTGGAGCGTTATAAAGTGACGGTCAATCCCACTATTCGTTGGCAAAAGAGTAGCCCAGGAGTTGGCGGTG
Organism: Tachypleus tridentatus; assembly: GCF_004210375.1. Lineage (NCBI taxonomy): Eukaryota > Metazoa > Arthropoda > Merostomata > Xiphosura > Limulidae > Tachypleus > Tachypleus tridentatus. The sequence continues at coordinate 108,818,472 of NC_134827.1, forward strand.
GGTGGTGATGACTAGCTGCCTTCCCTCTAGTCTTACACTGCTAAATTAGGGACGGCTAGTGCAGATAGCCCTCGAATAGCTTTGCGCGAAATAAGAAAAACAAACAAACAATCTACTCTGAAAAATCAAAGAAGTGATTATGCTTAACCATGTGTTCAACTTATGAGAAAGAGCTTCGAAATGTTCTTTCAGTATTGTTGGAAAACGTCTGTTAGTTTCTCTGACACAAGATGTATTATTCTTTATGTCGAATTTGTTAAACCGATCCAGCATTTTTGAAGAGCACGCTATATCTGGTTTATTAGATAATCTACGCTTGTCATTAAAATGCATAGATTGGAAAACTCTAGTCATCAGTGTTAGTTAGGCCTGTTGTAGTTTATAATACTGTATTCTTTATTTAGTCCACTAGAGATAACAAATAATATGAAGTGTCTAATAGCATTTCAACCATTTGTTGTCCGTCACATCCATTGCCGACGGCAGATTTCTTGCTAAAAAAGAACTTACTTATCAGAGCGGCCCGGCATGACCAGGTGGGTTAAGGCGTTTGACTCGTAATCCGAGGGTTGCGGGTTCGAATCCCTGTCGAACCGAACATGCTCGCCCTTTCAGCCATGGGGCATTATAATGTGACGCTCAATCCCACTATTCGCTGGTAAAAGAGTTGGCGGTGGATGGTAATAACTAGCTGCCTTCCTTCTAGTCTTACACTACTAAATTAGGGACGGCTAGCGCAGATAGCCCTCGAGTAGCTTTGCGCGAAATTCAAAACAAACATACAATTCGATGTCGTTTAGGCATATGAAGATACAGTGAAGGGAAACCTTACAATAACAAAATATTTTCTACATTGGCTAAGAATGTTGAAAACTACCATATCCATTAATGTAATATTAGATCTTCACGATTCTAATAACACAATATATCAATCTAGCTTTGCTGCGTTGTTCTTACATTATAGACTTGGAATGTTATATTCCTTATTACAATTCCACCTTTCTCACCTGGGCCCGGCATGGCCAAGTGGATTAAGGCGTTCGATTCATAATTCGAGTAATGCTCTCCCTTTCAGCCATGGGGGCGTTATAATGTGACGGTCAATCCCACTATTCGTTGGTAAAAAAGTAGCCCAAGAGTTGGCTGTGGGTGGTGATGACTAGCTGCCTTCCCTTTAATCTTACACTACTAAATTATGGACGGCTAGCGCAGATAGCCCTCGTGCAGCTTTACGTAAAATTCAAAAACAAACAATCAAAGCCTCTCTCACCCAATGTTTTCTTTTAGTTATTTTTTTTAGTTAATATTTTCTTTTATTAGCTGTCGTAAAATGGTACAACGGGAAACATGTAGGCCTACAATGCTAAAAATCAAGTATACATATCTATGGTTGGCACAGCAGAAATAATCCATTGCACAGATTTGTTCTTGACACCGAAGAAATTTTTTAGTCCGTCTATTTTATAAAAAAAACTTAAAATAATAAACTTTCTAAGAAACTATTGTCTTTTTGTATGAATTTTATAAGAAAAAATCACATTCAATAAAAAAAAAATTAATTTTATTTTGGCTCTTTCCTTTGTTTCTGAAGTTGTAAAATAAATTAAGAAAATGTTTTGGTAACTTGAGACCTGTATTGATGTAGAATTTGTGGTAGCATATCATTATTGATGTTTTATTTATTCGGAAAGAAAATAGGCTATTTTTATCTGAAAGTGTGTGATTTTTTTTATTATATTAAATTAACTTTCATGATAAATATTATTACTCAAGTGTTAACATTTAGAAATTTCATCACTTCTAAAAGTGCCTGAAGGTGTCACACATGAATAATCGGATAAGTTAAGGTATGATTAGTTTTTAAACTTTATTTATTCTTTTCTTGAGTTATGATTAGACTTCTGACTCGAAATTTGCAGGTCACGGGCTCGAATCCCGCCACCAAAAATGCTCGCGTTTTCAATCGTGGGGAGATATAACGTGACAGCCAGTTGAAATACACCATAGCCCATTGTTTAGCTTTGTGCTTAATAGTGACAGCCAGTTGAAATACACCACAGCCCATTGTTTAGCTTTGTGCTTAATAGTGACAGCCAGTTGAAATACACCACAGCCCATTGTGTGGCTTTGTGCTTAATAGTGACAGCCAGTTGAAATACACCACAGCCCATTGTTTAGCTTTCTGCTTAATAGTGACAGCCAGTTGAAATACACCACAGCCCATTGTGTGGCTTTGAGCTTAACAGTGACAGACAGTTGAAATACACCACAGCCCATTGTGAGGCTTTGTGCTTAATAGTGACAGCCAGTTTAAATACACCATAGCCCATTGTTTAGCTTTGTGCTTAATAGTGACAGCCAGTTGAAATACACCACAGTTCATTGTGTGGCTTTGTGCTTAACAGTGACAGCCAGTTGAAATACACCACAGCCCATTGTTTAGCTTTATGCTTAATAGTGACAGCCAGTTGAAATACACCACAGCCCATTTTGTGGCTTTGAGCTTAACAGTGACAGAGAGTTGAAATACACCACAACCCATTGTGAGGCTTTGTGCTTAATAGTGACAGCCAGTTTAAATACACCATAGCCCATTGTGTGGCTTTGTGCTTAATAGTGACAGACAGTTGAAATACACCATAGCCCATTGTTTAGCTTTGAGCTTAATAGTGACAGCCAGTTGAAATACACCATAGCCCATTGTGTGGCTTTGTGCTTAATAGTGACAGCCAGTTGAAATACACCACAGCCCATTGTCTGGCTTTGTGCTTAATAGTGACAGCCAGTTGAAATACTCCACAGCCCATTGTGTGGCTTTGTGCTTAATAGTGACAGCCAGTTGAAATACACCACAGCCCATTGTTTAGCTTTGTGCTTAATAGTGACAGCCAGTTGAAATACACCACAGCCCATTGTTTAGCTTTGAGCTTAATAGTGACAGCCAGTTGAAATACACCACAGCCAATTGTGTGGCTTTGTGCTTAATAGTGACAGCCAGTTGAAATACACCACAGCCCACTGTGTGGCTTTGTGCTTAACAGTGACAGCCAGTTGAAATACACCACAGCCCATTGTTTAGCTTTCTGCTTAATAGTGACAGCCAGTTGAAATACACCACAGCCCATTGTGTGGCTTTGTGCTTAACAGTGACAGCGAGTTGAAATACACCACAGTCCATTGTGAGGCTTTGTGCTTAATAGTGACAGCCAGTTTAAATACACCATAGCCCATTGTGTGGCTTTGTGCTTAATAGTGACAGACAGTTGAAATACACCATAGCCCATTGTTTAGCTTTGTGCTTAATAGTGACAGCCAGTTGAAATACACCATAGCCCATTGTGTGGCTTTGTGCTTAATAGTGACAGCCAGTTGAAATACACCACAGCCCATTGTGTGGCTTTGTGCTTAACACTGACAGCCAGTTGAAATACACCACAGCCTATTGTTTAGCTTTGAGCTTAACAGTGACAGCCAGTTGAAATACACCACATCCCATTGTTCAGATTTGTGCTTAATAGTGACAGCCAGTTGAAATACACCACAGCCCATTGTGTGGCTTTGTGCTTAATAGTGACAGCCAGTTGAAATACACCACAGCCTATTGTTTAGCTTTGAGCTTAACAGTGACAGCCAGTTGAAATACACCACAGCCGATTGTGTGGCTTTGTGCTTAATAGAGATAGCCAGTTGAAATACACCACAGCCCATTGTGTGGCTTTGTGCTTAATAGTGACAGCCAGTTGAAATACACCACATCCCATTGTGTGGCTTTGTGCTTAATAGTAACAGCCAGTTGAAATACACCACAGCCCATTGTTTAGCTTTGTGCTTAACAGTGACAGCCAGTTGAAATACACCACAGCCCACTGTGTGGCTTTGTGCTTAACAGTGACAGCCAGTTGAAATACACCACAGCCCATTGTGTGGCTTTGAGCTTAACAGTGACAGACAGTTGAAATACACTACAGCCCATTGTGAGGCTTTGTGCTTAATAGTGACAGCCAGTTTAAATACACCATAGCCCATTGTTTGACTTTGTCTATAATAGTGACAGCCAGTTGAAATACACCACAGTTCATTGTGTGGCTTTGTGCTTAACAGTGACAGCCAGTTGAAATACACCACAGCCCATTGTGTGGCTTTGAGCTTAACAGTGACAGACAGTTGAAATACACCACAACCCATTGTGAGGGTTTGTGCTTAATAGTGACAGCCAGTTTAAATACACCATAGCCCATTGTGTGGCTTTGTGCTTAATAGTGACAGACAGTTGAAATACACCATAGCCCATTGTTTAGCTTTGAGCTTAATAGTGACAGCCAGTTGAAATACACCATAGCCCATTGTGTGGCTTTGTGCTTAATAGTGACAGCCAGTTGAAATACACCACAGCCCATTGTGTGGCTTTGTGCTTAACAGTGACAGCCAGTTGAAATACTCCACAGCCCATTGTGTGGCTTTGTGCTTAGTAGTGACAGCCAGTTGAAATACACCATAGCCCATTGTTTAGCTTTGTGCTTAATAGTGACTGCCAGTTTAAATACACCATAGCCCATTGTGTGGCTTTGTGCTTAATAGTGACAGCCAGTTGAAATACACCACAGCCCATTGTGTGGCTTTGTGCTTAACAGTGACAGCCAGTTGAAATACACCACAGCCTATTGTTTAGCTTTGAGCTTAACAGTGACAGCCAGTTGAAATACACCACATCTTATTGTTTAGATTTGTGCTTAATAGTGACAGCCAGTTGAAATACACCACAACCCATTGTGTGGCTTTGTGCTTAATAGTGACAGCCAGTTGAAATACACCACAGCCTATTGTTTAGCTTTGAGCGTAACAGTGACAGCCAGTTGAAATACACCACAGCCGATTGTGTGGCTTTGTGCTTAATAGTGATAGCCAGTTGAAATACACCACAGCCCATTGTGTGGCTTTGTGCTTAATAGTGACAGCCAGTTGAAATACACCACATCCCATTGTGTGGCTTTGTGCTTAATAGTAACAGCCAGTTGAAATACACCACAGCCCATTGTTTAGCTTTGTGCTTAACAGTGACAGCCAGTTGAAATACACCACAGCCCATTGTGTGGCTTTGTGCTTAATAGTGACAACCAGTTGAAATACACCACAGCCCATTGTTTAGCTTTGTGCTTAATAGTGACAGCCAGTTGAAATACACCACAGCCCATTGTGTGGCTTTGTGCTTAATAGTGACAACCAGTTGAAATGCACCACAGCCCATTGTGTGGCTTTGTGCTTAATAGTGACAGCCAGTTCAAATACACCACAGCCCATTGTGTGGCTTTGTGCTTAATAGTGACAGCCAGTTGAAATACACCATTGCCCATTGTTTAGCTTGGTGCTTAACAGTGACAGCCAGTTGAAATACAACACAGCCCATTGTTCTTAATAACAAACAACAAAAATCAATGGACTGAACCCCCACTAAATTACCAGACACTGAGTGAAAGTTTCCCAAATTAAAAAGAAAATTGATACAAAAACGCAAGAATTAAAGTTTAATTTAGATATTAAATCCAAATATTTAGATAGATAAATCTAAACAGGTATTTTGTAGGATTGGTTTGTTTGTTTTTGAATTTCGCGCAAAGGTACTCGAGGGCTCTCTGCGCTAGCCTAATTTAGCAGCGTAAGATTATAGGGAAGGAAAGTAATCATCACCGCCCACCGCCAACTCGTGGGCTACTCCTTTACCAACGAATAATGGGATTGACCGTCACATTATAACGCCCCCCACGGCAGAAAAAGCGAGCATGTTTGGTACGACGGGGATCCGAACCGGCGATCCTCACATTAGGAATTTCACTCCTTAATTCATCTAGCCATTTCGGGCTTCTGGGATTGTTATGCACTTCTAACCCTATAACGTTATTACTCTAGTGAATGGAGAGGGGGGACATCTACAGCCTTCGAGACGATGGAGACGGAATCGAGAAGTTAGCGATGATATAACTGACCAGCTGTTTCTTGTCTAGTCTACCCCTGGTAACTCAGCGATAAGTCAGTGAGCTTACAACGCTAACATAGGATTTCGATACCCGCAATAGGCAAAATACGGATAGCTCTTTATGTAACTTTGTGATTTGCAAACTCTCTAATCTATCAGTCAAAAACCATGAATGTCTAAGCGCAGATAGCTGTATACCTTCGCGTAAAAAGTATGAAGTGAACATATACTGCACAATTTTGTAACTCAAGTTTACAGATGGGCGATTAGGAAATTAAGAGTAGTTCAAGTTACCCTTGACTTAGGTTTGTATTGTGTAAGAAACAAAACATGTATTTCATTACAACAAAAACAACTATTTTCATAATAGATGGTAATTAACATTAGATAAAAATCATAATAGATCGAGATATCTCCATAGGGTAACAACGAGTGTTAAAAAAGTTTCTGGGTTGAATACGTCTTTCTAAACACAGTTAAAATAGTGTTGTAAATTGTTACCAAGATGAAGTTATTTCAATATTGTAGTTTTTGTATTCAGTAGAGTTTATCTACCAGACTCTAATGGTATTGACTCAAATACTATTATTAAAATAACATATTTTTATTATATTTGTTGTAGTATTTGTTCTTAATTAATTTTTTTTACTATTATCATTACAATTTATTTTATCTTTTAGCATAACAATTATAATATTTCTTGCAATGTTTCTTGACCTTATAATATCATTTTTATTTTAACTTATTAGACTTCGGACTTCTTTTTGTAAAGAAACTTAAGGAGTGTGTTCCTTTTTTTTCGTTGTAGAACGTCTCACCTCTAGAAGGTTTGGGTAAGAGACGAATGTTTGTGCATTAATTTAAAAACAAAAAACGTAATGATTGTCCAAAATAATTATTTAGTACAAACACGTTATATAGTGGTGATTATGTTACGTTACAACTATTTTGAATATGCAAATCAAGTCATATGACAACCACAACCGAAATAATGTCCTTGTGGAACGGAATGTATCAGAACTACATTTTGACATTGTTTAGTGTTTCATAGGAAGAGTGACCCCAACAAAAACTGATCACTTTGGGAAGGATATGTAATGACTCTCTACAACACTTTATGGTATTAATACACTTAGGTAACAAATGTGCAATGTAATGACTCTCTATAACACTTTATGGTATTAATACACTTAGGTAACAAATGTGCAATGTAATGACTCTCTATAACACTTTATGGTATTAATACACTTAGGTAACAAATGTGCAATGTAATGACTCTCTATAACACTTTATGGTATTAATATTAGGTTAGGTAACAAATGTGCAATGTGCAATGACTCTCTATAACACTTTATGGTATTAATACACTTAGGTAACAAATGTGCAATGTAATGACTCTCTATAACACTTTATGGTATTAATACACTTAGGTAACAAATGTGCAATGTAATGACTCTCTATAACACTTTATGGTATTAATACACTTAGGTAACAAATGTGCAATGTAATGACTCTCTATAACACTTTATGGTATTAATACACTTAGGTAACAAATGTGCAATGTAATGACTCTCTATAACACTTTATGGTATTAATACACTTAGGTAACAAATGTGCAATGTAATGACTCTCTATAACACTTTATGGTATTAATACACTTAGGTAACAAATGTGCAATGTAATGACTCTCTATAACACTTTATGGTATTAATACACTTAGGTAACAAATGTGCAATGTAATGACTCTCTATAACACTTTATGGTATTAATACACTTAGGTAACAAATGTGCAATGGTATTAATACTTAGGTAACTGTGCAATGTAATGACTCTCTATAACACTTTATGGTATTAATACACTTAGGTAACAAATGTGCAATGTAATGACTCTCTATAACACTTTATGGTATTAATACACTTAGGTAACAAATGTGCAATGTAATGACTCTCTATAACACTTTATGGTATTAATACACTTAGGTAACAAATGTGCAATGTAATGACTCTCTATAACACTTTATGGTATTAATACACTTAGGTAACAAATGTGCAATGTAATGACTCTCTATAACACTTTATGGTATTAATACACTTAGGTAACAAATGTGCAATGTAATGACTCTCTATAACACTTTATGGTATTAATACACTTAGGTAACAAATGTGCAATGTAATGACTCTCTATAACACTTTATGGTATTAATACACTTAGGTAACAAATGTGCAATGTAATGACTCTCTATAACACTTTATGGTATTAATACACTAAGGTAACAAATGTGCAATGTAATGACTCTCTATAACACTTTATGGTATTAATACACTTAGGTAACAAATGTGCAATGTAATGACTCTCTATAACACTTTATGGTATTAATACACTTAGGTAACAAATGTGCAATGTAATGACTCTCTACAACACTTTATGGTATTAATACACTTAGGTAACAAATGTGCAATGTAATGACTCTCTATAACACTTTATGGTATTAATACACTAAGGTAACAAATAAATGACTCTCTATAACACTTTATGGTATTACAAATGTGCAATGTAATGACTCTCTATAACACTTTATGGTATTAATACACTTAGGTAACAAATGTGCAATGTAATGACACTCTCTATCTCTAACACTTTATGGTATTAATACACTTAGGTAACAAATGTGCAATGTAATGACTCTCTATAACACTTTATGGTATTAATACACTTGAGGTAACAAATGTGCAATGTAATGACTCTCTATAACACTTTATGGTATTAATACACTTAGGTAACAAATGTGCAATGTAATGACTCTGTATAACACTTTATGGTATTAATACACTGGTTTATGGTATTAATACACTTAGGTAACAAATGTGCAATGTAATGACTCTCTATAACACTTTATGGTATTAATACACTTAGGTAACAAATGTGCAATGTAATGACTCTCTATAACACTTTATGGTATTAATACACTTAGGTAACAAATGTGCAATGTAATGACTCTCTATAACACTTTATGGTATTAATACACTTAGGTAACAAATGTGCAATGTAATGACTCTCTATAACACTTTATGGTATTAATACACTTAGGTAACAAATGTGCAATGTAATGACTCTCTATAACACTTTATGGTATTAATACACTTAGGTAACAAATGTGCAATGTAATGACTCTCTATAACACTTTATGGTATTAATACACTTAGGTAACAAATGTGCAATGTAATGACTCTCTATAACACTTTATGGTATTAATACACTTAGGTAACAAATGTGCAATGTAATGACTCTCTATAACACTTTATGGTATTAATACACTTAGGTAACAAATGTGCAATGTAATGACTCTCTATAACACTTTATGGTATTAATACACTTAGGTAACAAATGTGCAATGTAATGACTCTCTATAACACTTTATGGTATTAATACACTTAGGTAACAAATGTGCAATGTAATGACTCTCTATAACACTTTATGGTATTAATACACTTAGGTAACAAATGTGCAATGTAATGACTCTGTATAACACTTTATGGTATTAATACACTTAGGTAACAAATGTGCAATGTAATGACTCTGTATAACACTTTATGGTATTAATACACTTAGGTAACAAATGTGCAATGTAATGACTCTCTATAACACTTTATGGTATTAATACACTTAGGTAACAAATGTGCAATGTAATGACTCTCTATAACACTTTATGGTATTAATACACTTAGGTAACAAATGTGCAATGTAATGACTCTCTATAACACTTTATGGTATTAATACACTTAGGTAACAAATGTGCAATGTAATGACTCTGTATAACACTTTATGGTATTAATACACTTAGGTAACAAATGTGCAATGTAATGACTCTCTATAACACTTTATGGTATTAATACACTTAGGTAACAAATGTGCAATGTAATGACTCTCTATAACACTCTTATTTATGGTATTAATACACTTAGGTAACAAATGTGCAATGTAATGACTCTCTATAACACTTTATGGTATTAATACACTTAGGTAACAAATGTGCAATGTAATGACTCTCTATAACACTTTATGGTATTAATACACTTAGGTAACAAATGTGCAATGTAATGACTCTCTATAACACTTTATGGTATTAATACACTTAGGTAACAAATGTGCAATGTAATGACTCTCTATAACACTTTATGGTATTAATACACTTAGGTAACAAATGTGCAATGTAATGACTCTCTATTAACACTTTATGGTATTAATACACTTAGGTAACAAATGTGCAACACTGTATTAATGACTCTGTAATGACTCTATAACACTTTATGGTATTAATACACTTAGGTAACAAATGTGCAATGTAATGACTCTCTATAACACTTTATGGTATTAATACACTTAGGTAACAAATGTGCAATGTAATGACTCTCTATAACACTTTATGGTATTAATACACTTAGGTAACAAATGTGCAATGTAATGACTCTCTATAACACTTTATGGTATTAATACACTTAGGTAACAAATGTGCAATGTAATGACTCTCTATAACACTTTATGGTATTAATACACTTAGGTAACAAATGTGCAATGTAATGACTCTCTATAACACTTTATGGTATTAATACACTTAGGTAACAAATGTGCAATGTAATGACTCTCTATAACACTTTATGGTATTAATACACTTAGGTAACAAATGTGCAATGTAATGACTCTCTATAACACTTTATGGTATTAATACACTTAGGTAACAAATGTGCAATGTAATGACTCTCACTTTATGGTATTAATACACTTTAAATGGTGTATTAATAACACTTTAGGTAACAAATGTGCAATGTAATGACTCTCTATAACACTTTATGGTATTAATACACTTAGGTAACAAATGTGCAATGTAATGACTCTCTATAACACTTTATGGTATTAATACACTTAGGTAACAAATGTGCAATGTAATGACTCTCTATAACACTTTATGGTATTAATACACTTTATGTGCAATGTATTAATACACTTAGGTAACAAATGTGCAATGTAATGACTCTCTATAACACTTTATGGTATTAATACACTTAGGTAACAAATGTGCAATGTAATGACTCTCTATAACACTTTATGGTATTAATACACTTAGGTAACAAATGTGCAATGTAATGACTCTCTATAACACTTTATGGTATTAATACACTTAGGTAACAAATGTGCAATGTAATGACTCTCTATAACACTTTATGGTATTAATACACTTAGGTAACAAATGTGCAATGTAATGACTCTCTATAACACTTTATGGTATTAATACACTTAGGTAACAAATGTGCAATGTAATGACTCTCTATAACACTTTATGGTATTAATACACTTAGGTAACAAATGTGCAATGTAATGACTCTCTATAACACTTTATGGTATTAATACACTTAGGTAACAAATGTGCAATGTAATGACTCTCTATAACACTTTATGGTATTAATACACTTAGGTAACAAATGTGCAATGTAATGACTCTCTATAACACTTTATGGTATTAATACACTTAGGTAACAAATGTGCAATGTAATGACTCTCTATAACACTTTATGGTATTAATACACTTAGGTAACAAATGTGCAATGTAATGACTCTCTATAACACTTTATGGTATTAATACACTTAGGTAACAAATGTGCAATGTAATGACTCTCTATAACACTTTATGGTATTAATACACTTAGGTAACAAATGTGCAATGTAATGACTCTCTATAACACTTTATGGTATTAATACACTTAGGTAACAAATGTGCAATGTAATGACTCTCTATAACACTTTATGGTATTAATACACTTAGGTAACAAATGTGCAATGTAATGACTCTCTATAACACTTTATGGTATTAATACACTTAGGTAACAAATGTGCAATGTAATGACTCTCTATAACACTTTATGGTATTAATACACTTAGGTAACAAATGTGCAATGTAATGACTCTCTATAACACTTTATGGTATTAATACACTTAGGTAACAAATGTGCAATGTAATGACTCTCTATAACACTTTATGGTATTAATACACTTAGGTAACAAATGTAATGTAATGACTCTCTATAACACTTTATGGTATTAATACACTTAGGTAACAAATGTGCAATGTAATGACTCTCTATAACACTTTATGGTATTAATACACTTAACAAATGGTAACAAATGTGCAATGTAATGACTCTCTATAACACTTTATGGTATTAATACACTTAGGTAACAAATGTGCAATGTAATGACTCTCTATAACACTTTATGGTATTAATACACTTAGGTAACAAATGTGCAATGTAATGACTCTCTATAACACTTTATGGTATTAATACACTTAGGTAACAAATGTGCAATGTAATGACTCTCTATAACACTTTATGGTATTAATACACTTAGGTAACAAATGTGCAATGTAATGACTAAACACTGGTATTAATACACTTAGGTAACAAATCAATGTAATGACTCTCTATAACACTTTATGGTATTAATACACTTAGGTAACAAATGTGCAATGTAATGACTCTCTATAACACTTTATGGTATTAATACACTTAGGTAACAAATGTGCAATGTAATGACTCTCTATAACACTTTATGGTATTAATACACTTAGGTAACAAATGTGCAATGTAATGACTCTATAACACTTTATGGTATTAATACACTTAGGTAACAAATGTGCAATGTAATGACATAACTTTATGGTATTAATACACTGGTAACAAATGTGCAATGTAATGACTCTCTATAACACTTTATGGTATTAATACACTTAGGTAACAAATGTGCAATGTAATGACTCTCTATAACACTTTATGGTATTAATACACTTAGGTAACAAATGTGCAATGTAATGACTCTCTATAACACTTTATGGTATTAATACACTTAGGTAACAAATGTGCAATGTAATGACTCTCTATAACACTTTATGGTATTAATACACTTAGGTAACAAATGTGCAATGTAATGACTCTCTATAACACTTTATGGTATTAATACACTTAGGTAACAAATGTGCAATGTAATGACTCTCTATAACACTTTATGGTATTAATACACTTAGGTAACAAATGTGCAATGTAATGACTCTCTATAACACTTTATGGTATTAATACACTTAGGTAACAAATGTGCAATGTAATGACTCTCTATAACACTTTATGGTATTAATACACTTAGGTAACAAATGTGCAATGTAATGACTCTCTATAACACTTTATGGTATTAATACACTTAGGTAACAAATGTGCAATGTAATGACTCTCTATAACACTTTATGGTATTAATACACTTAGGTAACAAATGTGCAATGTAATGACTCTCTATAACACTTTATGGTATTAATACACTTAACAAATGTGCAATGTAATGACTCTCTATAACACTTTATGGTATTAATACACTTAGGTAACAAATGTGCAATGTAATGACTCTCTATAACACTTTATGGTATTAATACACTTAGGTAACAAATGTGCAATGTAATGACTCTCTATAACACTTTATGGTATTAATACACTTAGGTAACAAATGTGTAATGACTCTCTAAACACTTTATGTAAATACACTTAGACTTTATGGTATTAATACACTTAGGTAACAAATGTGCAATGTAATGACTCTCTATAACACTTTATGGTATTAATACACTTAGGTAACAAATGTGCAATGTAATGACTCTCTATAACACTTTATGGTATTAATACACTTAGGTAACAAATGTGCAATGTAATGACTCTCTATAACACTTTATGGTATTAATACACTTAGGTAACAAATGTGCAATGTAATGACTCTCTATAACACTTTATGGTATTAATACACTTAGGTAACAAATGTGCAATGTAATGACTCTCTATAACACTTTATGGTATTAATACACTTAGGTAACAAATGTGCAATGTAATGACTCTCTATAACACTTTATGGTATTAATACACTTAACAAATGTGCAATGTAATGACTCTCTATAACACTTTATGGTATGGTATTAATACTCTGTACTTAGGTAACAAATGTGCAATGTAATGACTCTCTATAACACTTTATGGTATTAATACACTTAGGTAACAAATGTGCAATGTAATGACTCTCTATAACACTTTATGGTATTAATACACTTAGGTAACAAATGTGCAATGTAATGACTCTCTATAACACTTTATGGTATTAATACACTTAGGTAACAAATGTGCAATGTAATGACTCTCTATAACACTTTATGGTATTAATACACTTAGGTAACAAATGTGCAATGTAATGACTCTCTATAACACTTTATGGTATTAATACACTTAGGTAACAAATGTGCAATGTAATGACTCTCTATAACACTTTATGGTATTAATACACTTAGGTAACAAATGTGCAATGTAATGACTCTCTATAACACTTTATGGTATTAATACACTTAGGTAACAAATGTGCAATGTAATGACTCTCTATAACACTTTATGGTATTAATACACTTAGGTAACAAATGTGCAATGTAATGACTCTCTATAACACTTTATGGTATTAATACACTTAGGTAACAAATGTGCAATGTAATGACTCTCTATAACACTTTATGGTATTAATACACTTAGGTAACAAATGTGCAATGTAATGACTCTCTATAACACTTTATGGTATTAATACACTTAGGTAACAAATGTGCAATGTAATGACTCTCTATAACACTTTATGGTATTAATACACTTAGGTAACAAATGTGCAATGTAATGACTCTCTATAACACTTTATGGTATTAATACACTTAGGTAACAAATGTGCAATGTAATGACTCTCTATAACACTTTATGGTATTAATACACTTAGGTAACAAATGTGCAATGTAATGACTCTCTATAACACTTTATGGTATTAATACACTTAGGTAACAAATGTGCAATGTAATGACTCTCTATAACACTTTATGGTATTAATACACTTAGGTAACAAATGTGCAATGTAATGACTCTCTATAACACTTTATGGTATTAATACACTTAGGTAACAAATGTGCAATGTAATGACTCTCTATAACACTTTATGGTATTAATACACTTAGGTAACAAATGTGCAATGTAATGACTCTCTATAACACTTTATGGTATTAATACACTTAGGTAACAAATGTGCAATGTAATGACTCTCTATAACACTTTATGGTATTAATACACTTAGGTAACAAATGTGCAATGTAATGACTCTCTATAACACTTTATGGTATTAATACACTTAGGTAACAAATGTGCAATGTAATGACTCTCTATAACACTTTATGGTATTAATACACTTAGGTAACAAATGTGCAATGTAATGACTCTCTATAACACTTTATGGTATTAATACACTTAGGTAACAAATGTGCAATGTAATGACTCTCTATAACACTTTATGGTATTAATACACTTAGGTAACAAATGTGCAATGTAATGACTCTCTATAACACTTTATGGTATTAATACACTTAGGTAACAAATGTGCAATGTAATGACTCTCTATAACACTTTATGGTATTAATACACTTAGGTAACAAATGTGCAATGTAATGACTCTCTATAACACTTTATGGTATTAATACACTTAGGTAACAAATGTGCAATGTAATGACTCTCTATAACACTTTATGGTATTAATACACTTAGGTAACAAATGTGCAATGTAATGACTCTCTATAACACTTTATGGTATTAATACACTTAGGTAACAAATGTGCAATGTAATGACTCTCTATAACACTTTATGGTATTAATACACTTAGGTAACAAATGTGCAATGTAATGACTCTCTATAACACTTTATGGTATTAATACACTTAGGTAACAAATGTGCAATGTAATGACTCTCTATAACACTTTATGGTATTAATACACTTAGGTAACAAATGTGCAATGTAATGACTCTCTATAACACTTTATGGTATTAATACACTGTGCAGGTAACAAATGTGCAATGTAATGTGCAATGTAATGACTCTCTATAACACTTTATGGTATTAATACACTTAGGTAACAAATGTGCAATGTAATGACTCTCTATAACACTTTATGGTATTAATACACTTAGGTAACAAATGTGCAATGTAATGACTCTCTATAACACTTTATGGTATTAATACACTTAGGTAACAAATGTGCAATGTAATGACTCTCTATAACACTTTATGGTATTAATACACTTAGGTAACAAATGTGCAATGTAATGACTCTCTATAACACTTTATGGTATTAATACACTTAGGTAACAAATGTGCAATGTAATGACTCTCTATAACACTTTATGGTATTAATACACTTAGGTAACACTTGTGCAATGTAATGACTCTCTATAACACTTTATGGTATTAATACACTTAGGTAACAAATGTGCAATGTAATGACTCTCTATAACACTTTATGGTATTAATACACTTAGGTAACAAATGTGCAATGTAATGACTCTCTATAACACTTTATGGTATTAATACACTTAGGTAACAAATGTGCAATGTAATGACTCTCTATAACACTTTATGGTATTAATACACTTAGGTAACAAATGTGCAATGTAATGACTCTCTATAACACTTTATGGTATTAATACACTTAGGTAACAAATGTGCAATGTAATGACTCTGTATAACACTTTATGGTATTAATACACTTAGGTAACAAATGTGCAATGTATGACTCTCTATAACACTTTATGGTATTAATACACTTAGGTAACAAATGTGCAATGTAATGACTCTCTATAACACTTTATGGTATTAATACACTTAGGTAACAAATGTGCAATGTAATGACTCTCTATAACACTTTATGGTATTAATACACTTAGGTAACAAATGTGCAATGTAATGACTCTGTATAACACTTTATGGTATTAATACACTTAGGTAACAAATGTGCAATGTAATGACTCTCTATAACACTTTATGGTATTAATAACACTTTAGGTAACAAATGTGCAATGTAATGACTCTCTATAACACTTTATGGTATTAATACACTACACTTGCAGGTAACAAATGTAACAATGTAATGACTCTCTATAACACTTTATGGTATTAATACACTTAGGTAACAAATGTGCAATGTAATGACTCTCTATAACACTTTATGGTATTAATACACTTAGGTAACAAATGTGCAATGTAATGACTCTCTATAACACTTTATTAATACACTTAGGTAACAAATGTATTAATACACTTAGGTAACAAACAAATGTGCAATGTAATGACTCTCTATAACACTTTATGGTATTAATACACTTAGGTAACAAATGTGCAATGTAATGACTCTCTATAACACTTTATGGTATTAATACACTTAGGTAACAAATGTGCAATGTAATGACTCTCTATAACACTTTATGGTATTAATACACTTAGGTAACAAATGTGCAATGTAATGACTCTCTATAACACTTTATGGTATTAATACACTTAGGTAACAAATGTGCAATGTAATGACTCTCTATAACACTTTATGGTATTAATACACTTAGGTAACAAATGTGCAATGTAATGACTCTCTATAACACTTTATGGTATTAATACACTTAGGTAACAAATGTGCAATGTAATGACTCTCTATAACACTTTATGGTATTAATACACTTAGGTAACAAATGTGCAATGTAATGACTCTCTATAACACTTTATGGTATTAATACACTTAGGTAACAAATGTGCAATGTAATGACTCTCTATAACACTTTATGGTATTAATACACTTAGGTAACAAATGTGCAATGTAATGACTCTCTATAACACTTTATGGTATTAATACACTTAGGTAACAAATGTGCAATGTAATGACTCTCTATAACACTTTATGGTATTAATACACTTAGGTAACAAATGTGCAATGTAATGACTCTCTATAACACTTTATGGTATTAATACACTTAACAAATGTGTGTAATGACTCTCTATAACACTGGTATTAATACACTTAGGTAACAAATGTGCAATGACTGACTCTCTATAACACTTTATGGTATTAATACACTTAGGTAACAAATGTGCAATGTAATGACTCTCTATAACACTTTATGGTATTAATACACTTAGGTAACAAATGTGCAATGTAATGACTCTCTATAACACTTTATGGTATTAATACACTTAGGTAACAAATGTGCAATGTAATGACTCTCTTTATAACACTTTAACAAATGGTGTAATGACTCTCTATAACACTTTATGGTATTAATACACTTAGGTAACAAATGTGCAATGTAATGACTCTCTATAACACTTTATGGTATTAATACACTTAGGTAACAAATGTGCAATGTAATGACTCTCTATAACACTTTATGGTATTAATACACTTAGGTAACAAATGTGCAATGTAATGACTCTCTATAACACTTTATGGTATTAATACACTTAGGTAACAAATGTGCAATGTAATGACTCTCTATAACACTTTATGGTATTAATACACTTAGGTAACAAATGTGCAATGTAATGACTCTCTATAACACTTTATGGTATTAATACACTTAGGTAACAAATGTGCAATGTAATAACTCTCTATAACACTTTATGGTATTAATACACTTAGGTAACAAATGTGCAATGTAATGACTCTCTATAACACTTTATGGTATTAATACACTTAGGTAACAAATGTGCAATGTAATAACTCTCTATAACACTTTATGGTATTAATACACTTAGGTAACAAATGTGCAATGTAATGACTCTCTATAACACTTTATGGTATTAATACACTTAGGTAACAAATGTGGCTTCAGATCGTGAGGGATTTAAAATTCCCGACACTTCTTTACTTAATAGCATTGGAGAAAATAGAAATATGGATCAACCAGGGGTTATCCAGAAAAAGACCTGCAACAAGTCGTACTGTAATTATGGTAATCAAAGTGCGATGTCATATAATAGGTAAAATCCATGAACATAAAGGTCAGCGTCAAAAGCCATTCACTTGTACGCAACTTACGCAAGACGAATCTCCGTCCGGGAAAACGATAAAAGTGTTAACAAAAGATACTTCTATGACACATCGGTTCAATCGTCACAGACAGCTGTAGAATGAAACCAGTATCATATTATTCCATGTAAAGGTATACCGGTAAAGCCTCTGGTCTTTATATATATGGATTTCTGTACGATCAGATTATTGAAACGAACGCTCTATAACCGACATCCTTGCACAGTGGGTGGATTATGGAAAGAAAGTATGAAGGGTCTGTGTTTTTTTGATGTGACATTCTTTCGAGGGATCATTTTACAACACAAACTGTGCTGTATGGCTGTTGTCAACCAACACTAGCATCAGATAGGTTGTGATCGTACGTGGCGACATGAATTATAAGGACATTATAAATCCTTTTCATATAACATGTCCGTCCTTCTCTATAGCTTTTAACTCATCATATCCGTAACATTCATTCAAGTGTTTTCCTTAAACGTTGTTAATGATGCTTCCACAACAAGGGCCATGCAAGTTTTTCATTAATGTTCAATTGAACATAATATTTTGCAAACGTTTGGTAGAAGTGCAACATAAGGCTAATGAAAGTTGTTGGTGTTCTAGTTCAATGCTTCACAATGAACTACATTCACTCTCTTCACCACCGGCAAGCGATCCCTGGATTTAGGAGTCAGAAGTCCGTAAACTTACCGCTGACCAAAGCTTAATATCTGTTTTGTTTGCTTTGAATTTCGAGCAAAGCTACACGAGAGATATCTGTATAATTTGCAAAAGATGAAATAATTTATACATTGGACAAACAGGCCGACGATTCGGTAACTGAGCACGAAAACATATAAATCATATTAAACTGTAGAACCAAGATACGCCTGTAGGTGAACATTTCACCATCAATAACCACTCAGTTGAGGACTTTTCGATTCTTTCACATATGAGTGCTCCAACAAACACTCACTAAAGAGAACGACTCGAAAGATGATTAATCTATAAGCTGGGGGGTGCGACAACCATCTGATTTAAATTAACGCTTTTCTTTCCTGCAGATTTCTATTTTTCATTCTTTGTTAAAATTTTAATTGCTATAAACGTGTTTTTTTTTGGTAAGGGTGTTACTACCCATACTAGTCGTCCTGAGATACAAAATTTTCAATGGTTCCCTATTAAAACCATAGGCCCTAGCAGGGGCGTAGCCAGGGGGTTACCCCCCATGGACCTAAACTTTTTAGACAAGTTCAGTTGCCACCTGTGAAGTTTCATAAAGATCCGTGATTGCATGACAGATAATTTCACACACAACAAATGGTCAAATAGAAATTTCTGATTGAACACTCTTTTAATACAGCAAGTTTTGTCAAAACTAGAGAAATACGATCGAATATCTATGAAAGGCTCAAACACCTGTTCGTTCTTGTCAGAACATCTACAACACAGTTTGGTTCAACTTTGATATCACGGTGAATGTATAATGAGACCAGGTCATTCAATCGATCTTCAGTGGTGGTATTTCTCAAATACGTTTTGAGTCTTCTGAGAGTTGAAAACGAACGCTCCACTGAGCTCGTTGACACAGGCAGCGTGACGAATACTATCAACAGTCTAGAAATGACTGGGAACATTTCTACATTTCACATTGCATATGCATCTATGACATTTTTTGGTCTGTTGTTTGCAAGTGATTTGTACCAAACCCTAAGTTCACCTACTGCAGCTAGTGAAGTGCTGTCAATGTCAGTCTTGTATATATTGACCAACTCTTTAATTTGGTCACATTGTTGTGCTGTAGGTTCTGACCGTTCTGTGGTAGATCCTGATGGTAGAAGACACATGAAGTTTGTAAGGAGAGTTTTGTGACTGGACAGATGGCCACATATTTGTGAAAGAAAGTGATCAACAAATGGTACAAATACAACAATACAAAAGTACTCCTCAGAGCTAGTAGTTTGTGGGTTAGCACGGTACACCTGTCTTTTAGCCTGCCTTGACATTATAATGTCAATTTGAAGCTCACTACACAGAGTTTGAGCCTCACAGAAAATGTTGTTAAATTCATTCACAGTATTATTTCTGAGTAAACGGATTGAGTCTTCCACTATTTCTGCGTGATGCATCGCAGCAACTAAATCAATGTTCTGTTGCTGCAGTAAGTTGCATAGAGGTAAACTAAAGGATAACAATCTAGCAATGATAAGTAGAGTGATGATGAATTCTGGCTGTGTTAAAAACACAACAATTGATTAGCTGACGCGACAGAATCTCTGTCTTGCCAACCTGATATGGTCTCAAGGGGATCTGCAATTGCATGGAAGTAATTTCTAGCACTGAAAACTTTCTTAATACACCCAAACGAAACCACGTTTTGGCTCTTTATGTGGAGAATAAAGCAACTGAATTGAAAAAAAAAAAGTTTGAAAGGTCACTGCCCCATCCGGTGGTTTGAGAAGCATAACTCAGTCATTGCCTTTCTAGATTTAATCCATGCATTCCCTAAACTTCTAATGGGCACTGCAGTGTACATAGGGTGCAGGTTGAAATTTATCAGTTATGTGTCTCTGGACACCATTGAATTTCACACTCATAGAAGCAGCACCGTCGTATCATTGTCCTCCAGGTAAGCCATGTCAATACCATATTTTGTCAGATTGATTATGATAACATCACACAAGTTTCTCCCTGTCACATCATAAACAGGTATAAATTGCAAAAAATTATATTTTCAGTTTATGTATCGAAATTTCACTAGTTGTCCCAATTTCTGGCTTCCAACACCAGCACCATCAGGAGCAAAAAGAAAGCAGTACTTGCAGAAAGCATCCTTTGCATGTTAACTGTAGAGTAGCCATCTCCACTATGAAAGCCAACGATGCTGAAAACGCAGCTTTCTTGGACCACACTGGGGGAAAATGTAATCACTCCCTTGCTTCCAGGAATTCTCAAGGAAGCATATTTTGGTTTCAGCGTTTATCTAAAAGAGACAGAAAGACATAGTTCTAATTCAGTTATTTTGCACATAGGAAAGTTTGTTATGAGAGTACAATAACTTCGAAGAGAAAGGCTTAGAGTTGTACTTTACAGAGCAAGCCTAACATCCTGTGGCTGTTGACCTACAATCACTAGCAGCAAGGAATATTCAGTCTAAAACTCATCAGAGTGTTTGCATGATTTTTAATACACAATTAATATAATGAGGAGTCGACTCACCTGTTTACCAATGCTGACATCATCTCAGATATGTAATTTCCAATGTACCAGACTGAACCTGAGATAGTAGTGGTAGCACTGGTAGAAGGCCACGGTGATGACTCTGACAATTCTGATTCAACCTGATTGGCTGCAGCAGATTGATCAGGTTCAGCCTCATGAATGGGTTTTTAAAGAACCCATGCAGTGTCTTTTGCTTTTTCAGGCTTGACATAGTGAATGATTGTATATTGCAACTTCTGTTTGTCAACGTCACATTCACAGTGAATGATTCACTATAGATGGCGCCAATGGTTCAAGGTTAGTGCCATGGTGCTGCCAGCCTGTCACGGTGCCACCCACTGTTTATTTGTGTAGTTAATTCTTGAAATCCATGAAATCTGAACATACACTGTCCATGATATTTGAATACAGATTATACACACTATACATATATTTTACACTCTCCTGAGTGACTCTATATTTTATATGTTGATGATAGGACTGTAGGCCTACTTTGCTGGGCCTGATAGCTTTAAGTTATATATTATATTATATATATAATATATATGTTTATGTATGATTCAAAAAATAAGGCAAACACCTCAGTGTTCCATTCTGAAATCTGTCAAAAAGGTGGTCTCAAAATGAGACCAGGCTCAAACTAATAAATAAAAAAATCAGGCTAATAAAAGCCTAATTCAGGCTTATCTTTTATGTTTTTATTTAAAAATTTTCCCGGGGGTCATGCCTCCGCACCTCTCAAGCATGGCTTAGTGCCTGCGGCGCTTGCATCAAGCACTCAACTAAACCCACTCTAATGGTCATTTCTGGCTACGTTCCCTGGGCCCTAGGGCTGAGCCCCCTTTAGCTCCTACCTAAACACGCCACTGCTTTACATGACTTCTAACGTTTATGTAATAGATGTAATTTTGCCTATAAATTACACCGTCAACATTCCAAATACTTCGCACGCAAGTTCTATGAATTCTGCGCATGCGCCATAATTGTAAACTGTACGATCTCATGAAGAGTGCTACCTCGAAACGTCATCCTTCTTTAAATAACAATACATATATATTATTGGCGACTTTTCAACCTGTTATTTTATTTTAATATATTTTTGTCAGTTATGCAGTTTTAATTATATTTGTCTTGCAAAGGGATCGCACCAATAGATAAGCCTATTCGTAGTTCTCACAATCGTTTACGGCCCAGCATGGCAAAGCGTGTTAAGGCGTGCGACTCGTAATCTGAGGGTCGCGGGTTCAGATCCACGTCGCGCCAAACATGCTCGCCCTTTCAGCCGTAGGGGCGTTATAATGTGACGATCAATCCACTATTCGTTGATAAAAGAGTAGCCCAAAAGTTGGCGGTGGGTAATGATGACTAGCTGCCTTCCCTCTAGTCTTACACTGCTAAATTAGGGACGGCTAGCACAGATAGCCCTCGAGTGGCTTTGTGCGAAATTAAAAAAACAAACAACCAAACACACCGTTACAGATTGGGCTATATCTGCAGTGCTCACTACAAGCATCGAAACCTGGTTTTTAGGGTTAGAGGTCTTCACTCTTGTCGCTGAGTGGAATCATGCAGTTATTCAGCCTTTCCCAAGGTGTTTGTTTGTTAGTTAAGTGAAAAGTTAGCCCAATGATCTATCAGTGATGCGCTCACTGCAAGTGATGGAAACCCTGTTTTAACGGTGTGAGCTCTCTAACAGGACATTTTAATATGATTTTATTTATGTAAATTATTATTAATAATAACAAACTAGAGGAATTTTGCGATCAATGTTATTTTTTCCTTATAGGGTATATTATATGTACCGTACAAATCAAGTGAAGATTTTATCCCCAAGAATAAATAAAACTCGGACGTCAGAGGAAGCAAACACAAGCGACTAAATAAAAGAAACATTTATTCACAATAGTGTGTTATGTGGCCCACCTACCGGCAGGCATCTTAAACTCCATTGTAACTTCACTGGCTGTTGGGAATTGAAACGGATGCTTTTCCGAGAATTATATTATACCGCGCTGTACTGCATTATACCAGATACGGTATCCCACAATCCATAGCTATCTACGTTACCAACTATTCCAAATAGCAGCAAAACGTGTTACAAAAATAAGCATATTTGCTGCTTTCTGTTTAAAAGTGCATAAAAAGTACAAACCACAGCGTTAAACTTCTAAAATTTTCAATCAGAAATGTTGATTTCAGCTCTCAGTGTGTTTGGACTCTTTTTGTTTTGTTTTTAAAAATATATATATTGTAATTTGAACACAAGAAATATAAGAAATTTAACACTGTTTTCATTGAAATATCTGAGTGAGTTTGTTATACAGAAACCACACATCACACTCCAGTTTCAGAAAAAAGTTAAGACATTTCTGAGTTGACCTATAAAGATAGACCAGAAGGGAAAACAAATTTATTTTTCAGATTTGTATTAATGAAAATTGAGAAAGACAGCTAGTTCTTTTTGACACGCAAAAATTATATCAGAAAATAAAATTATATTTAACATCCTCGTGCTTGCTCTCTTACCAACGTGACAAGCAGTCACTTTCGTCAGGAGTTCATGAAAAAGATATGTGGTCGGAAACTAAACAGGAAGCTACTTGTGGAAGTTAAAACTAATAATGTCAGTCATTTCACAACTTGAACCTTTAAGTGGGAATCACCGCGCGTGCGTGTGTGTGTTCTTATAGCAAAGACGCATCAGGTCATCAGTGTCCATCGAGGGAAACCAAACCCCTGATTTTAGCGATGTAAATCCGAAGACTTACCGCTGTTCCAGCAGAGGACAATTGGAACTAGAATCTAAACACAACTAAATGAAGATTGCTGCTCTAGTCAGTATTGGTGAATTCTCAGAGTTTACCCAGAGATCCGAAACGGCGATGACAGTCGCTAATTCACACTCGTAAATTTACTCTGTAAGCGGGAGCACAACATGTTCGATTCTCAATCATGCAAGTAGTGAATACATCAGCTGATAAATTGAAGAGTATATACTACATACATATAACAGTACTAAAGTGAACAAAACTGTAGATTAATTAGAATGTATATAAATAAATAATAATGACATATCTGTCTACCATCGGCAGGAATCGAACCTCGGAATTATGTGTGAATCTGTAAAATCACCGTTGGTCCATCGGAGTAATTCAATAAGCAAAGATTTGGGAGGCAAACCAAAATAATCCGTCTTAAAACCCTGACATGTGCACGAGTACTGGTTTGATAGGTATGTCCGTCTAGAGACATCACCAACAACAGTAACCAGAAACTATTTGGCAAACCCACAATAATTAACACACTGCAGTTTAGCGTAAGAACTAGGCCTAAAAAAATCGAATACTAGCCCTAATAACAAATATATGCTAAGCCTAACTGTAGCATCGCATATTTTAACCATAGAACGAGGCGTAACAATCAGAAACCTAACTGATTTATGAAGGTTAAAGAATATAAAGCCTCCTGCTAGTACAGCGGTAAGTCTACTGATTTACAATGCTAAAATCAGGGGTTCGATTCCCCTCGGTGGGCACAGCAGATATCCCTAGGTGGCTTTGCTATAAGAAACAATACAATACAAAATAAAGAATATAAAATGTCTAGATTAACCTGTTGACTGCCAAGTATTTCAGCTGCTACAATACAACTCTAATGCTTCTTCATTTTGTAACTTTCTCGTGACGTCATTTTGGATCGAAAGTGAAACAATTTGTAAGTAGGTCAAATGCATGTATGGTGCTGACATTTAGCGTTGAAGTTAGGTATTATTTAGAACAAATTAACTCCTCCGTGGCACTGTGTTACCGATCGGCTTGGACGAGTTATCTCGTCTACGGCACTGAACGGTTAATAAAATTAACTTTTGTGAACCGGAATGTTTGATACTTGTATTGTTTAGCCGAGCACGAAATTTTCTTTCAGTATCATTGTATTAAGACAATTTGATGAATGATGGCAAACTCAGAATCGAATTTTTTTTTTTGTTCCTTTAATTTTAACACATTCTGCAGATTTATAGGCACATCATATCCATGAACTGGAAAGGTTCCATCACTCCTGTTCTCAATGAATCTATGATTCATTTTCATGAAGGATTTCCCACAACAGGGTTTTCAAAACTTATAATGGATGCAAAGTTTGTTTTTTTGAAATAAGAAAGAAAACAAGTGTCAACTTCCACGACAACGTAATTAAGGAAATGGTTTTTCTAAAGTCAATCATGTTAAAAGCGCAGTCATTTAAAAGACCGTGGCTATAACATCATTAACTCATCCATCACAGTTTAAGTCAACTGAAAAGCGGCAGTTGACACTTTATTATCAACAAACCTACAGAAAATTTCCATGAGAAAACCAAATATAAAACGCATTAGTTTATAAAAGTGTTCCACCTTTTACGAACAACCCTACACCTTTAAGGAACATATAGTGGTTGAAATGTGTTTCTTTACTAACACCTGTAAGATAGGTTCTGATGCACTCCTCTACCAACCACTAGTAACCTAAAATTATTCAGGTATTTTAATATGTGATTGTATCATCACAATTAATCATTCATTATTATTCAGCGGAGTGGATACTAAGTTATGTGATTTTTGTTTTGTCTTTTCTTTCCTAAAACGTTTAGTTTCGTTGAAGAATTTCGACTAGAGAATCAATGTGTCATCTTATTTGCCCCCACCTTGGTTCATGTCTGCTTCAAAAACAACAAACAAAGCAATACCTTAGTCACTTCGTGTAACATTTGCCTACAAGTTTTTCAAACCCTCGTATTATACTGAAAATAATGCTAAGCCTAACATTATTTTTCTAAGCTTATATATCGTACCGAAACATACGCTATGCCTAACAATTTTTTAATAACCTCATGATTGTGTACCAAAACAGTTGCTAAACCTAACATTTTTTTTAAGCCTACATGTCGTACCGAAACAGATGCTATGCCTAATGACTTTTTTAATAACCTCATATTTGTTCCAAAACAGTTGCTAAGCCTGATGCCTTTTTTATAATCTCGTGTATTTGTACAGAAACACCAGTTCTTTTGGGAGAGTAAAATTAATGCAAATAAAATAATAAAAATTGACGTTAGAAAAACAAGTAATTATGTTATTAATCCTTAAGTTACCAATCTGATTTGTAACTGACGTAAATAGAATTAATAAAATTCACTTATCTAATTCACACCACAACAGTCGTTGTTTGTGAAATCTAAAAATATGTCTGTCGTATTCCAGTTGGCCTCATAAGTACACGTATCAGGTTTGTTTTGAAAATCGCGCAAAGCTACACAAGGGCTATCTGCACTAGCCGTCCGTGATTTAGCAGTGTAAGATTAGAGGGAAAGCAGCTAATCATCACCACCCACTGACAACTCTTGGGCTACTCTTCACCAACGAATAGTGGGATTGACCGTAACATCATAACGCCCCCACAGCTGAAAGGGCGAGCATGGTGTGACGGAGATTCGAATCCGCGATCTTCGGTTTACAAGTCTAGTGCCTTAACCACCTTGTCATGCCAGGCATAGATATTGTTAGCACTAGATGTTACAGATATATTGTGGTTTACATACAACATTCTTTTGTTTGTATTAGCCTTAACCACCTGGTCATGCCAGGCACAGGTATTGTTAGCACTAGATATTACAGATATATTGTGGTTTACATACAACATTCTTTTCTCACATTCAGATATAAACTGTTAGAACTTGCAAATAAAAATTTTGTTTGGCCTTTATGTAAATCACTTCCTTCAGTACCATAATGCATACTTTATACAACTACTATTTTGAATAAAAAAAACAAAACAGTGTTACGAGGTAATCCAAAAATAAAAATGTAACTTATTAATTTTAATAACTGACAAAATTTTCCCACTGAGTTTAATCCAATTTTATTATTATACAATATAAAAACGTACATGATAATCTGTTTTTTTCTGTTTTTCTTTTATACAGGTTAAAAAAAGTGATAAAAGTGAGGGGTGTATGAACTACAGCACACATACAACACGAATAAAAATCATAAGAATGAACAAGGAGGACACGGTCCTAGTGCTTGGAATTCTTTGACATATTCATCACTGCAACTATAGCATCAACTGGATCAGTAAATTCTCGCATGTGTTTGTGTCCAAGTATCCAGTCTGGTTGGATTTGTGGCTGGTTTTTGGTGACATGGGGAATGCAGACAGACATGCTGGAAATCACGCTCTTGGAACACACAGAAGATGAAAGAAATGAAGACGATAGAGTGGTGGACAACCGAGCTTTGGTCAGTTTCCTTTCCTCTTCCATCTTGTGTCGCCGACAGGTAAGATAATGGAGACTTTGATTTTCTCCATCACATTCTTGTTAGATTTCATCACCTACACCAAAGTCAAGTCAGCATTCAGTTCAGTTCATACACTCTTTCAAGTAATATAGGTTTCAGATAATAAAGACAGTTGACAGTTGTAAAAATAAAAATATGACAGAAGACATCACAAGAAATTCACAATTAATTACATTTCAAACAAACCAAAATTATTACACAGTTTGTTCTCTCCAGGACAATATCAAAGCTGACCCAAATTAGAAAATTTGCAAGTATACCACATGTAAATTCAGGTTAGAAAAAAACCAAAGTATTACAACACTTAGGAACACAAAATATAAACACTGTAGAGGTAAAAGGAACACTAAAATAATCTTTTGTTAGACTGTTAATAACTGTGATGAATATCCTCTGTGCCATTCTACAGCCTAGTGTGCAAACAGTATCCTCTGTGTCATTCTACAGCCTAGTGTGCAAACAGTATCCTTTGTAATATATTTCTTGTTTTACATTTATTAAAACAACAGTGTAGTTAAAACACTAAGAATTAATTGTATACCATTACCACCCTATTAATGTAATCACATTTTTACCATCTCACTTCACAACAAATCTGACACATTTCAGACACCATAATTTTCGGATATTTCTGTTTGGCTGCTCCTAGAACTGTCTTCCTTGTAACAAGTTTACAAAGATAAAAGTCTATCTAGATTTTAATTTCTACTAGCTGGTCGAGAGTCGTTATTACCGAGGCCTTCCCAAGATCCTGGAAGAAGATCCATAACAGTGTACAGACTTTCGAAAAAATAGTTTCACCCTTCTCTCTGTAGATTCGCAAGAGGTCCAGCAGAGTATCGAGAGAACCAGTCACTGTCCACACAGAATCCACCGTTTTATCATACTGTTGATGTGGAAAGAAAACAATTCATTGAGATTGTGTTACAATATGATGAGAAAATCAAGTGAAACACACACTGTGCATCTATTACACAAAGAGAGAGAGAGAATGCTATCAAGTTACACTTATTAATTTGTGATAAGAACCAGATGCCCACTTACATCAAAACTGAAATCTAATTTCATAACGAGTACAGCTAATTAAGTACGCTTTTCTTACATGTGTAATTGTATAAACTATAATGCTTTGTTTCATCAAAGACAAGGGTACTCTCACTATTAAAGATAACTTAGGCCATAAATACATGACACACTTATCTTAAATACAATAACATTGTATAATGTAAATTAAACAACAGTATTATAAGATATATACAATATTTGAGTAATACCTGCACATGCACATAAAACAAAGAAATTAACAGATTTCTTCAGTAGTAAAGTTTGAAACACATTTACAAGTTCATTTCAATGCAATTTAAGTGTTTTTAATCCCTTGTACTTCTTACTCTCATGAAAATGGTATAAATTAAAACTTAAGTCACAAAAATGATGCAGTTAAGTTGGTCTTTTTATAGTAATAGCTGAGGAAAAACGTTTTTATACGGAAACAAATTAAGGGTAAGTTAGGTCCCAGGCTAAACGTTTTATACAGAGCCCATAATGAAAAAAAAAAAAGTGAAACCACAAAGGGGCTTTTTTCCACCCTAGCCACCTATAATACTCCTTTAAAGCTCTGTGAATGGTTAGGATTTCAGTTTCACACACAAACTTTCTCAGAGTTCTTTTGTTAAGGTCTGTATGTTATGGTAATAATAAAACAATGACTTTCTCAGAGTTCTTTTTTTAAGGTCTGTATGTTATGGTAATAATAAAACAATGACTTTCTCAGAGTTCTTTTGTTAAGGTCTGTTTGTTATGGTAATAATAAAACAATGACTTTCTCAGAGTTCTTTGTTAAGGTCTGTTTGTTATGGTAATAATAAAACAATGACTTTCTCAGAGTTCTTTTGTTAAGGTCTGTTTGTTATGGTAATAATAAAACAATGACTTTCTCAGAGTTCTTTTGTTAAGGTCTGTATGTTATGGTAATAATAAAACAATGACTTTCTCAGAGTTCTTTTGTTAAGGTCTGTATGTTATGGTAATAATAAAACAATGACTTTCTCAGAGTTGTTTTGTTAAGGTCTGTATGTTATGGTAATAATAAAACAATGCAAAGATTTCATGAAAAC
>NC_134827.1:108849548-108914952 GCF_004210375.1 Tachypleus tridentatus
TAAAACCACTTATTTAAGGCCAAAAGAAATTTCCATGAACTGCAAGATTTGTTGTTAATCACAAAAAATTCCTCAAAATAGCCAGCAGCTCTATAGGGAGAAATGTTGATTTTAATTACAATAAATAAATATTTACATTTTAAAGATATTCGTGATAAAGTTAATCACCCAGTGGGATCCCTCATCTGTTTAATCTATTTAAATTATAAATCATTACTATTATTTGGCTAAGTAACTTTACCAATACACTTTAAGTGTTACATTAAATTTTATAGTAAAACAAATTATTGATAGAAGCAAACAGGTACACATCATATTCCAATTAAATCACTTGTTGAATCAAACAAATCTTGATGTATATATTTCAACACGTTGTTCAACATGCATTATTTAACATAAAATAGAGTTGTATCTATTATTCTATAAAACCAACACTTTGTAAACAATTCAGCAGTGCATACTAAATTTCAAGTTATGATATGCTTAACAAACTTAATTGAAAAACTTTAAATGATTCACTTAACAAATAATATATACAAGCAAATTTACTGAATTTTTTTAGGCAACAATAGCTACAATGGTCAAACAACACAGAAGTATAACAAACCTAATCTTTTGTGTTCGATCCTCACGTATTGCCCGAAACCAACGTTGAATCACCACAGCAGCTCTTCGCTGGAGAAGAAACTGTTGTCTTAGTTTTCGCCCTCGATATGAGGTTTGAATGTAAACAACACGATTTCTCACAACCTGAAACCGTTTTCTATATATTGTTGCTCTAAAGCACGCTTGAATTATCACAACACTCTTTCGAAGCTCAAGATAGCCTTTTCTCACTTCTTTTGCTAACAACCAACTTCTTCGAAAAGTATTTCTGTATTTCATATACTGCCCTGAGTTTCTTTTGGTACTTTCCCTAGCCAGCACCATGCGATACCAAGACTGCAACTTCATGGCCGAGGACCTCATTACTAAAATTTCTTTTCTTACAATGACGCAACGTATGACAGACTGAACAATACGTGCAGAAACCATGGTTTTCGTAATTCTCCTTGCCACGAAGCCTCTGTAAGCGCTTTGGATTATTATGGCACTCTGACGAAATTGCACAAATTGCTGATGATACAACCTGCATTGTAACTTTGCTTTCCATCTCTGTTGAAGAAGTACAGTTGTCTTTTTCAGTTGAACAAATTGTTTTCTTGTCCTATGTGTCCTGTATGCAGCCTGTATTGTGGTAGCAGCCCAACGATTACGACCAACCGTTTTCCTTACAACGTAACCTCGCCACCAAGCCTGCACCTTGATGCAAGCGTTACGTAGCAACTGGTACCTTCTGTACTCAGCTCGTCCAGAGAGCTTTGCTTTAAACTTTTGCTGAATGAATGTAACCGCACGACACATCTGTAAAAATTCTGCTCTCTTTATCAAACCACGGACATACTTTTGTAAAGTAACACAAGCAGCCCTCATTTCCAGAAACTTGTTTCTTGCTATAAACATTTTCATGTAGGACTGAATTATAATTGAAGCCTTTTCTTCCTTCATTTTTTTCCTGACTAAATATCCCTTAAACCAAGCCTGTACCAATGTGGTAGCCCGTCTCTTCCTCAGAATTCTCTTTTTGAGTTTCTGGAGTATTAAAACATCAGTTACTAGCTGTCGGATCCTGATGAACAGACTTTTTCTTCTCTGAAAGTTCTTTCTAGCAATAAATCCCCTGATGTATCTCTGAATGATTATGGCTGCATGGTGTTCTTTCTTCAAGTGTTGTCTTACCTGGTGCCCTCGCCAAGAGCTCTGGATTACCAACACTGCTTTCTTCATTACTAAGTAACGTTCCAATTCTTCTTCCGTTCAGAAAAGCTCTGAAATGAGCTTGAAGTACCAATGTTGCTCTTTTTTTTGCAGCATATTTCTTTCTCTCTCTATATCCTCTGTAAAGAGTTTGAATTATTACAGCACCATCTCGTCTGCGTTTCAGTGCTGATCGAAGCTTCAACCCCGATATGCTGCCTGGATTCTTATCACAGACTCCTTCAAGCTCAAGTAGAAAGCTCTATCTTTCTGTCCCATCAAATATGCTTTGATAGCTTTCTGTAAAACTACTACTGCTTGTTTAAGTTTAAGAAAAGACTTGCGATCTGAGTATCTTCTGAAGCAAGTCTGAATCCTTGTTGCAGCAAAATGCCACTGACGAACTTCTTGCCGAATTTTCCAGCCTCTGTAACCCGCTTGAATTGTTACGACTGCAGTTTTAACCTTGTGAAACTCGTGTTTTGCGACCTGCAAGCCTTGACAGCTCTGTATCTTCTTTGTAGGTTGATGACCACTTGCTTCAGTTGAATGTATTTCTTCCCTAACCAGATATTGTCTGATGCATGCTTGCACTGTCACAATATTATTGCAATACTTCTGCAGCAATCGTCTACATATCCACCCCGTACCCAAGCCTGTATTGTTAGAATAGCTCCCTTACTGATGTGGTACTGTAACATGGTTCTTTTTCCCCAAACTCCAAGCACGGTAACGACATTGTATTATTACAGCTGATCTTCGCATTAGCAGATATTTACTTCTCTGCCGAAACATTCTGTACTGAGCTTGGATCAAAATACACGCACGAGACTGAATTCAGTTTCTTTCCGGACCTTCCAGCCACGGACTCCAGCTTGCAGAGTGATAGCAGCTCCTTGAGCAAGTAAATACTCTCTACGACAAACCACAGCTAGTTTCTTTGCTCTGTACCTTTCTTGGAGTACAAGAGTGGCCCATTTTAAAATTCTAAACCTTTTCTAACTAGAAATCCTCGTATCAGCTTCTGGATCCTTCTACAAGCTACCTGAAGCTCTAAATAACGTTTCCTGGACTTCATCATTCTAAACTGTGTCTGCAAAGTGATCGTGGCTTGTTTTAAGTTCAAGAAATTCCTCCGAATTTCTTTTCCACACTGCCAAGCACGCACTCTTTCCTGCATTTTGTAGGTAACCAAACAGAGTTCCATGTATCGTGATCTTTGTTGGTACATTCGTACACATGCTTGAAGTTTTATCACAGCTTTCTTTTGCATACAGAACTCTCGTCTTTCCACGAATCCTCGATATGCAGCTTGGATGAGAATTGCAGCATTTCTTTTCAGAATATACTCTTTTCTTTCCTTCCGACAGTTTAGAGTAGCAATGCGTCTATCTTCTATTTTCTTAACGTAATTCTTGATTAACAAATAATGCCTGCGTGCAATAAACCCTTTCATTCTGGCTTGTAAAACCAATACAGCTTGTCTATAAGCCAGGAAGTCTTTTCGAGCTTTTTCATTCTGAATTGTGCTTGTACTTTAACCACTAGTTTTAGGAGTAGAAGGAACCTCAGTCTCTCTTTGTTTCTTGCTAACGTAGCTTTAAAATGTTGCTGCAGAGTGATTGCTGCATGCCTTATCTGAAGAAAACGTTTTCTAGCCATTAACATACGAAAGTAGCTCTGCAACTTTATTACAGCTGACCTATGGGTCAGGTACCTCTTTCGGAGAAGGTAGGACCTGATATAAGATTGTAATATGAGAACACTTTTTCTCAGAGCAAGATAATCCTGCCTAACCTTCTGTCCCGTCTTAGTGTTCCTCCACCACTTCTGAATACAAACTACTGCTGTTTTCTGTTTTTAAAGAAATTTTTTGCCAAATAACTTCTTGCGTGTGCTTGCAATATAACGACAGCTTTTCTTTTGCCAGAAAACTCCGTCGAGTTTTCTTCGTCCTGTACCATCGTTGTATGTTTATTACTGCATAACGGATTCTCAGATAAGCCATTCTGCACTGCTGACCATGATATATAGCTCTCACGACTCTTTGAATTCTAAGAATAGCAGCATACAATTGATGGTATTTTAGTCTAGCTAACCACCCTTTCACAACAGCTTGAATGGCCACAGCTGCTCGCTGCTGTCTTTCCAGTCTTTTCCTGACTAACCAACCACGAACAAGAGCTTGGATGAAGATGATGGAACACCTTATACGGATATATTCTCTTCTCTGTGTACACCCTATTATGTGGGCACGATATTGGCTTTGTATTGTTTTAACAGCCAGTTGGAATTTCAAGTAAGATTTCCGTGCCTTCCAGGAGCGGATATACTTCTGTAAGGTAACAGCAGCAACTAATCTTTCCTTCATTTCCTTCCTTGTTCTGAAGCCTCTGTAAGCAGCCTGGAAAGAAACAAACAAGATATCGGAAAATGTACAGCACATAACTTTAGCTACATAACAAATTTTCTCAGTTGTTTAAATGCAGATGTATGAAAACCTCATTGTTTATACAATAAAAACAATGCACATCATATTTACAATGCTGTTTACAGGAAAATATGTTAAGTTTTCCTAATTAAGTACTCTACCACAATATATTACTACAAACCTGAATAACAACAGCCATCAGCTGTTGGTGCTGGAATAGTTTCTCTATACGCAAGCTTTGCAAACGTTTCCTTGCTACAAAACATTTAAAGGCACACTGAATGATGGTCGCTGCCCTGTTTTGTTTGTTCAGTTGTTGCCGGTGTAAAACTTGCGAAGAGCTCTTTGAATTACTGTTGCAGCTTTAATTTTGGCCTGCAACATAAAGTACAATATTACCAAACAATACAAATACTGACAATACATGTATACATATAAAGCAAAAGTACAACACACTATGAAAACAGTTTGGTTACTTACTTATCACTGTTACAAGTTAATAGTCTCCACATGATACGCTCAAACTGCTAAACTGGAATAAAGTCGCTTACAATATATAGAAAAAGTGTCAGGATAGCTTGTAACCATAAGAAAGACTTTCAAAACAATGCAAGTGATAATTTGTGACAGGCTTTTCTTAACCAGAGGTTAATAAGTAATAATGGAACCATTTGTGAGGTGTATGCCTCTGTCATCATGGCCTTTCGATTAACACCCAAAATACTCTATGTAAACTCTAACTTTGTAAATGGCTTATATAGATAAAGATTTGTTAAACATCTTACTGCCATGTAAAATATCACAAGAGAAATAATCCATGGACTTAAGCACAAAATGTACTTTAACATTTGATATACAAGATATTTTTTCCTTACATTTTTTTAGACATCCAGCTTTGTATTAAATGTACATTCTCTCTCTCTCTTAAAGTATGTTTCAACACAGTAATAAGATGTTTTCTATGCTGAACTTAGTTTTCTTAGATAAGGAAAATGTTTATTAAGATTCCCCAAATGTTTGTAGGGTACATCTAACGTTTTCAATTTAAGAGTCAAACAAGAGGTACTCAATACAGTTGAAACTTTAGTTTGCAAATTGGCTACAAGGACAGCACTGTTAGCAGCACTGAGGCACCAGGTTTGTTTACATCTGAAGTCTTGTGTTTTGGCTTATATTTTACCCTTATTTTAAATGTACATTTTGTCTTCCAATGAACCAAGAGCAATGCTAGTGCTGTTTAAAACTTTATTCAACACGAGAGCAGAAACCATCTTACAAGGTACATTAAGCCTTATTACAGATATTCCATTTACGTCACAATCTTTATCTCTGCATAAAGATGCAGTAGACACTGTCTTACTGAGGGTCCCTTGTTGGTTATTCTTACCAGTATCATAACACCCTGACCTTCAGTAATTCTCAGTCTGTCTAGATCTACCATATCATGACTTTACACAAAGTTTATTATTTCTTTGTGCCATAACATTTGTTATTAGAAGAAAGTGAAATGTCATACTAACAGTTATGTAGGGTAACTAAAACAAACAAAATGATATTTAATGTCACGACCAGAACCTACCTTCCTCTTGGCTTCTTCCTTCCTAATTTGTCGTCTCTTCCACGCAAGTTGTAAAATTCGGGCTGCACGAATTTCTTCACTCAGATCAATCAGTCGTGCACTGAGATACGTTACCAGGGTGATGACCACTTTCTCATCAGGAATAGTATTGGACATATCTGTTGGTTTAGTCAAAATGGGAATACCTCCAAGCTCTTGCATCTAAAATGAGTTAAACCTTCTTAAACACCGACATTTTTATGTCAGTGCTAAGTTTCATAAAAAAGTGAACCATTCTACACAACTGATTAATAAACCAAGTATGAAAAATTCAATTCATTTTTTTTCTTCCGAAAAATAATATTCAAATTTAAATTATTTACAATATAATTAGTGTTATTACTTTGTTATAATTTAAGTTCTGTGAGATAAATGTCAGATGAGTCATAATGTAAATTTTAATAGAAATTAAGCTTCTAATATGATGAAGCAAAGGTACAGGGACAAGGTTCACTCTTCTAACAACAAATTTTAGTTGAACTAATGATAAACATAAGTCATGTTGAATGAAAAGTCAGCTTCCATAGGTATGCCAGTGATCTGTTTAAACGTTTTTCAAAGGTCACATAGTTATAAGAGTTAAAGTTGCATATTGGTCTTCTATATAAACATATCAGTGTCAAAGAACAAATTAATTAAATATTAATAATACTCAAGTCTTGTAAAACTTAATACATGAAATAATAAAGTTGTATGTTGGAAGGACAATTAAAAATTCATTCAAGAGAATAGAAAGTAGTCCAACATTCTAGAACTGTTGTACCGTATTCCTAAATAGGCCAAAACCAATGGCAAAATAATTTAAGAATTATTTTAGGTCATTAAATATGATATGACAGATTTAGTTACAGTATTTATTAATTTTCAAGACAACCACATTTTAAAAGAATTTTGTAATTATATACAAAAGTAAATTTATTAACCCTTTAAAATGTGATTTTTGTTAATCAATACGGTAACTAAATAATATTAACTAAAGTTTAGAAATTCAATTACTAAATAATTCTCAGAAAAGTATATAAAATTAGCAGTTATTTCATATCAATTTACTGAAGATTAGTAATAATATTAATTATATTAATTAAATTCTATAGATGAAATTTAAATATCCAATCTTCTCTATCTGTTTTATAATCTCTATCTCATTAAAGATGTACATTTTAAACCACGAGTCACAAACGTTTGTGGATAAATGCAAAATGTTAAAATAATTCATTTGTTTTTGGAATTTCGCTGATAGCAACACGAGGGGGCGTTATTATGTGGCCGTCAATCCCACTATTCGTTGGTAAAAGAGTAGCCCAATAGTTGGCGGTGGATGGTGATGACTCGCTGCCTTCCCTCTAGTCTTCCAATACTAAATTAGGGACGGCTAGCACAGATAGCCCTCGAGTAGCTTTGTGCGAAATTCAAAACAAACAAACAAACCAAATATGTACAATTTCTAAAACATATAAAGTAGTACAGGAAGGAATGGAAAACAATGTAAGGTACTGCATTCAGTACAGTAATAAATTTTCATGCTGATCCTCAGTCTTGTAAAGTTTATGATATGAGATAATTTATGAAAGAAGCCAAAATATAGAAGAGAATGAAAATGATGCTGCTGTAAATGAAACTTTTGCTGATATTTGGGAGTGTGAATAAAGAACAACTTCTCAAGTTGCTGACATTGAGGAAAGAACTGTACGGTTGCACTGATGATGTAGATGCTGAAAAAAAACAAAAACAAAACTAGATTAACAGAAACTGTTTTAGCAAAACAACGAAATCTTTGAACAAAATGTTACAGAGGTTTAATCTTTGATTAAAAATATTGTGTAATAATTTCCATTTCATCAAATTTAAAATTATCTTACCGATTTTATGTGTCAGACTTCTTTCCATTTCGGGTTTCGTTATAAGTATCTGTGCTGTTTGAATAAGGGAATACCCACCGTTGTACCATAGGTTTATTTTTATTTTTAGGAAGGTAACTGTATATTCCTGTAATTGACTGTTTATCATGGTTCTTATTGGAACACTGTCAACAGTGGCTGACTGAGTTGTTGAATATCCAAATTGTAAAATACTTTTCATGTTTTCTAGTTATTTATAGCTGCCCTCTAATTCTTTACTGGACTGAAAAACTGAGTGCCTTTTACATAAAGTGAACAGAAACTGTTGCGCAACAAGCTTTCTTCATAAAAGAACAACTTATATTTTTCTTTTTCCTGTGGTTGACTAACCGTGGTTATTTCTTTGAAGTTTTCAAATTCGGCTTCTTCGACAAGATCATCTATCTCTTCTTCTACCTCTGTAACGTAGCTTTCATTTTCTTCGTATCTTCCAGTGCAGCTATAAAATAAATTAGTAAAGTATTTTGTTTGTTTGTTTGGAATTAAGGTCAAAGCTACACAATGGGCTACCTATGTTGTGCCCATCACGAATATCGTAACCCGTATTTTGGCGTTTTGAGCTTTCAGACTTACCACTGAGTCACTTGGGGCATGAGACTAATATTACGTATGTAAAAAAATAATTTAGTAAAAATCAAAAACAGCTAAACAAAACAAAAAAGATGGACTAAATATAAATGTAAATGTACATTTATTAATGTAAGTTGTTTAATACATAGAAATCTAATTTTGTCCACAATGCATATTGTTATTTTTTCCCTTTGATATAAACATGCGGAAAATTAAAGAAGTGACTGCTTTTAATCACATATGTCCCCTGTGGGACAGAGGTAAGTCTTTGGATTCACAACGGTGAGATGAGGGGTTCCATTACTCTCGGTGGATACAGCAGATAGCCCGATGTGGATTTGTTATAAGAAAAACATGTACACACGCACACATAATCATGGGCCCAGCATGTAAAAGTGGTTACGGCACTCGACTTGTAATCTTAGGGTCGCGGGTTTGAATCCCGTCACACCACACATGCTCGCCCTTTTAGACGTGGGGCGTTATAATGTTACAGCCAATCCCACTATTCTTTAATAAAGAGTAATCCAAAGATGGCGGTGGATGGTGATTGCTAGCTGCCTTCCCTCTAGTCTTACACTGCTAAATTAGGGACGCTAGCGCAGATAGCCCTCGAGTAGCTTTGCGCGAAATTAAAAACAATACAAAAAAAACACATAATAATGTATATAAATGGCCCGGCATGGCCAAGTGGGTTAAGGCGTTCCACTCGTAACCAGAAGACTGCATCAAACATGCTCGCCCTTTCAGCCGTAGGGGCGTTATTAGTAAGGGTAAATCCAACTATTCTTTACCCACTAGGTAAAAGAGTAGCCTAAGAGTTGGCGGTGGGTGGTGATGACTATCTGGCTTCCCTTTAGTGTTACACTGCTAAATTAGGGACAGCTAGCGCAGATTGCCCATGAGTAGCTTTGAGCGAAATTTAAAAAAACAAACAAACAAAAAAACAAATGTGTAAAAATATGAAAAAAAACACGAAATTTAAATATATTAGTGTTATTGAAAGATGTTGGTTAGGTCATCTATTAATTCCTTATATTATTGCTTTCTTTAATATGTTAACAAAATTTTATAAAGTGTATTGGTCTGTTCCAAAGAAAGCTAGTACAGTATCACCATATTGACAAACTTATAGACCCAAAAATTAGATAAACCGAGCACGGTAATTTCATTCGAAAAAGAAAATAATAATAATACCCTAATGCTATTACTGATGTTTCCTTTAAGCTTGTATCAGACAAAATATGTAGAGGTGTAACAAGAAATGACTGTTGCATTTAATACAAAATAGTGTTTCACGTAATTACAATAATAAAATCTTTTTTTATAGCTATCATCGTCCACTGTTTTCTAATTACTCTTGCAATAACATTTTGTATTAAATTATTAAACTATGCGATAATCTTTGAATTGTGAAAATAAATGTTAATATATAATAATAATATGTGTAATAATAACAAGAAAGGCATAATTAAGCAATAGGGTTATCTCGCAAATGAAGGCTTAGGGAGTATCCACGCACTTTAGATCACATAAAAAACCACGTACCAAGATGGAATCAAACACAAAAACAATTTTCGTAACTTTCTCCTCACATATCTCCCTATTTTGCCCATATTTAAATCAAATTAGTAGATTGCTCACAATTAATCGCCTTTCACAAGATTTTTATTTTCAATGTAAAATTCTGTTGTCATAGTAATGCCGAATTGTAACACTATTACAACAATATCTTACAGTGACGTTTAAACTAACCCTTAACAACGTTGTTTAGTTAGTAACGGAAAATCGAATGTACATATTTAAAAAAAACTTTAAACAATACTTTCTTTCACGTGCTACAATATCACAATTATGTAAAAATAAGAATAAATATAAACACACACTTGCATATTTGTTAATGTAAGTTGTTTTTTTTGTTTTTTGATAAAGATTGTTTATTTTTTTGAATTTCGCACAAAGCTACTCGAGGGCTGGCTATCTGCGCTAGCCGTCCCTAATTTAGCAGTGTAAGACTAGAGGGAAGGCAGCGAGTTATAACCACCCACCGCCAACTCTTTTACCAACGAATAGTGGGATTGACCGCACATTATAACGCCCCCACGGCTGAAAGGGCGAGCATGTTTGGCGCGACGGAGATGCGAACCGCGACCATCAGATTACGAGTCGCACGCCTTAACACGCTTGGCCTTGCCGGGCCTTTTTGATAAAGAAAATTTTATATAATTTATATTGTTTTTGCCAGTTATTTCTGCTCCATGAGGACCCTTCATGGCCAAGCGAGTTACGGCGTTCGACTCGCATCCCCGTCGCGCCAAACATGCTCGCCCTTTCAGCCGTTGGGGCGTTATAATGTGACGGTCAATCCCAATATTCGTTGGCAAAAGAGTGGCCCAGGAGTTGGCGGTGGGTGGTGATGACTAGCTGCCTTCCCTCTAGTCTTACACTGGTAAATTAGGGACGGCTAGTGCAGATAGCCCTCGAATAGCTTTGCGCGAAATAAGAAAAACAAACAAACAATCTACTCTGAAAAATCAAAGAAGTGATTATGCTTAACCATGTGTTCAACTTATGAGAAAGAGCTTCGAAATGTTCTTTCAGTATTGTTGGAAAACGTCTGATAGTTTCTCTGACACAAGATGTATTATTCTTTATGTCGAATTTGTTAAACCGATCCAGCATTTTTGACGAGCACGCTATATCTGGTGTATTAGATAATCTACGCTTGTCATTAAACTGCATAGATTGGAAAACTCTAGTCATCAGTGTTAGTTAGGCCTGTTGTAGTTTATAATACTGTATTCTTTATTTAGTCCACTAGAGATAACAAATAATATGAAGTGTCTAATAGCATTTCAACCATTTGTTGTCCGTCACATCCATTGCCGACGGCAGATTTCTTGCTTAAAAAGAACTTACTTATCAGAGCGGCCCGGCATGACCAGGTGGGTTAAAGCGTTTGACTCGTAATCCGAGGGTTGCGGGATCGAATCCCGTCGCACCGAACATGCTCGCTCTTTCAGCCATGGGGGCATTATAATGTGGCGGTCAATCCCACTATTCGCTTGTAAAAGAGTTGGCGGTGGATGGTAATGACTAGCTGCCTTCCCTCTACTCTTACACTACTAAATTAGGAACGGCTAGTGCAGATAGCCCTCGAGTAGCTTTGCGCGAAATTCAAAACAAACATACAATTCGATGTCGTTTAGGCATATGAAGATACAGTGAAGGGAAACCTTACAATAACCAAATATTTTCTACATTGGCTAAGAATGTTGAAAACTACCATATCCATTAATGTAATATGAGATCTTCACGATTCTAATAACACAATATATCAATCTAGCTTTACTGCTTTGTTCTTTCATTATAGGAGTTGGAATGTTATATTCCTTATTACAATTCCACCTTTCTCACCTGGGCCCGGCATGGCCAAGTGGATTAAGGCGTTCGATTCATAATTCGAGTAATGCTCTCCCTTTCAGCCATGGGGGCGTTATAATCTGACGGTCAATCCCACTATTCGTTGGTAAAAAAGTAGCCCAAGAGTTGGCGGTGGGTGGTGATGACTAGCTGCCTTCCCTTTAATCTTACACTACTAAATTATGGACGGCTAGCGCAGATAGCCCTCGTGCAGCTTTACGTAAAATTCAAAAACAAACAATCAAAGCCTCTCTCACCCAATGTTTTCTTTTAGTTATTTTTTTTAGTTAATATTTTCTTTTATTAGCTGTTGTAAAATGGTACAACGGGAAACATCTAGGCCTACAATGCTAAAAATCAAGTATACATATCTATTGTTGGCACAGCAGAAATAATCCATTGCACAGATTTGTTCTTGACACCGAAGAAATTTTGTAGTCCGTCTATTTTATAAAAAAAAACTTAAAATAATAAACTTTCTAAGAAACTATTATCTTTTTGTATGAATTTTATAAGAAAAAATCACATTCAATAAAAAAAAACTTTTAAATTTTATTTTGGCTCTTTCCTTCCTTTCTGAAGTTGTAAAATAAATTAAGAAAATGTTTTGGTAACTTGAGACCTGTATTGATGTAGAATTTGTGGTAGCATATCATTATTGATGTTTTATTTATTCG
This sequence comes from Tachypleus tridentatus, assembly GCF_004210375.1. Taxonomy (NCBI): domain Eukaryota; kingdom Metazoa; phylum Arthropoda; class Merostomata; order Xiphosura; family Limulidae; genus Tachypleus; species Tachypleus tridentatus. The sequence continues at coordinate 108,861,963 of NC_134827.1, forward strand.
GAAAGAAAATAGGCTATTTTTATCTGAAAGTGTGTGATTTTTTTTTTATTTCAGAAAAAAGTTAAGACATTTCTGAGTTGACCTATAAAGATAAACCAGAAGGAAAACAACTTTATTTTCAGATTTTATTAATGAAAATTGAGAAAGACAGCTAGTTCTTTTGACACGCAAAATTATATCAGAAAAGAAAATTATATTTAACATCCACGTGCTTGCTCTCTTACCAACGTGACAAGCAGTCACTTTCGTCAGGAGTTCGTGAAAAAGATATGTGGTCGGAAACTAAACAGGAAGCTACTTGTGGAAGTTAAAACTAATAATGTCAGTCATTTCACAACTTGAACCTTTAAGTGGGAACCACCGCGCGTGCGTGTGTGTGTTCTTATAGCAAAGACGCATCAGGTCATCAGTGTCCATCGAGGAAACCAAACCCCTGATTTTAGCGGTGTAAATCCGAAGACTTACCGCTGTTCCAGCAGAGGACAATTGGAACCTGAATCTAAACACAACTAAATGAAGATTGCTGCTCTAGTCAGTATTGGTGGATTCTCAGAGTTTACCCAGAGATCCGAAACGGCGATGACAGTCGCTAAATCACACTCGTAAATTTACTCCGTAAGCGGGAGCACAACATGTTCGATTCTCAATCATGCAAGTAGTGAATACATCAGCTGATAAATGTATCATTGAAGAGTATATACTACATACATATAACAGTACTAAAGTGAATAAAACTGTACATTAATTAGAATGTATATAAATAAATAATAATGACATATCTGTCTACCATCGGCAGGAATCGAACCTCGGAATTATGTGTGAATCTGTAAAATCACCGTTGGTCTATCGGAGTAATTCAATAAGCAAAGATTTGGGAGGCAAACCAAAATAATCCGTCTTAAAACCCTGACATGTGCACGAGTACTAGTTTGATAGGTATGTCCGTCTAGAGACATCACCAACAACAGTAACCAGAAACTATTTAGCAAACCCACAATAATTAACACAGTGCAGTTTAGCGTAAGAACTAGGCCTAAAAAAATCGAATACTAGCCCTAATAACAAATATATGCTAAGCCTAACTGTAGCGTCGCATATTTTAACCATAGAACGAGGCGTAACAATCAGAAACCTAAATGATTTATAAAGGTTAAAGAATATAAAGCCTCATGCTAGTACAACGGTAAGTCTACTGATTTACAATGCTAAAATCAGGCGTTCGATTCCCCTCGGTGGGCACAGCAGATATCCGAGGTGGCTTTGCTATAAGAAACAATACAATACAAAATAAAGAATATAAAATGTCTAGATTAACCTGTTGACTGCCAAGTATTTCAGCTGCTACAATACAACTCTAATGCTTCTTCATTTTGGATCGAAAGTGAAACAATTTCTAAGTAGATCAAATGCATGTATGGTGCTGACATTTAGCGTTGAAGTTAGGTATTATTTAGAACGAATTAACTCGTCCGTGGCACTGTGTTACCGATCGGCTTGGACGAGTTATCTCGTCTACGGCACTGAACGGTTAATAAAATTAACTTTTGTGAACCGGAATGTTTGATACTTGTATTGTTTAGCCGAGCACGAAATTTTCTTTCAGTATCATTGTATTAAGACAATTTGATGAATGAGGGCAAACTCAGAATCGAATTTTTTTTTGTTCCTTTAATTTTAACACATTCTGCAGATTTATAGGCACATCACATCCATGATGTTATTAATCCTTAAGTTACCAATCTGATTTGTAACTGACGTAAATAGAATTAATAATAATTCACTTATTTAATTCACACCACAACAGTTGTTGTTTGTGAAATCTAAAAATATGTCTGTCGTATTCCAGTTGGCCTCATAAATACACGTATCAGGTTTGTTTTGAATATCGCGCAAAGCTACACAAGAGCTATCTGCACTAGCCGTCCCTGATTTAGCAGTGTAAGATTAGAGAGAAAGCAGCTAATCATCACCACCCACTAAAAACTCTTGGGCTACTCTTTTACCAACGAATAGTGGGATTGACCGTCACATTATGACGCCCCACAGCTGAAAGGGCGAGCATGGTGTGACGGAGATCAAGCCAGATCTTCGGTTTACAAGTCTAGTGCCTTAACCACCTGGTTATGCCAGGCACAGGTATTGTTAGCACTAGATATTACAGATATATTGTGGTTTACATACAACATTCTTTTGTTTGTATTAGCCTTAACCACCTGGTCATGCCAGGCACAGGTATTGTTAGCACTAGATATTACAGATATATTGTGGTTTACATACAACATTCTTTTCTCACATTCAGATATAAACTGTTAGAACTTGCAAATAAAAATTTTGTTTGGCCTTTATGTAAATCACTTCCTTCAGTACCATAATGCATACTTTATACAACTACTATTTTGAATAAAAGAAACAAAACAGTGTTACGAGGTAATCAAAAATAAAAATGTAACTTATTAATTTTAATAACTGACAAAATTTTCCCACTTTGAGTTTAATCAATTTTATTATTATACAACATAAAACGTACATGATAATCTGTTTTTTTCTTTTTTTTTTATACAGGTTAAAAAAATGATAAAATGAGAGGTGTATGAACTACAGCACACATACAACACGAATAAAATCATAAGAATGTACAAGGAAGACACGGTCCTAGTGCTTGGAATTCTTTGACATATTCATCACTGCAACTATAGCATCAACTGGATCAATAAATTCTCGCATGTGTTTGTGTCCAAGTATCCAGTCTGGTTGGATTTGTGGCTGGTTTTTGGTGACATGGGGAATGCAGACAGACATGCTGGAAATCACGCTCTTGGAGCACACAGAAGATGAGAGAAATGAAGACGATAGAGTGGTGGACAACCGAGCTTTGGTCAGTTTCCTTTCCTCTTCCATCTTGTGTCGCCGACAGGTAAGATAATGGAGACTTTTGATTTTCTCCATCACATTCTTGTTAGATTTCATCACCTACAACAAAGTCAAGTCAGCATTCAGTTCAGTTCATACACTCTTTCAAGTAATATAGGTTTCAGATAATAAAGACAGTTGACAGTTGTAAAATAAAAATATGACAGAAGACATTACAAGAACTTCACAATTAATTACATTTCAAACAAACCAAAATTATTACACAGTTTGTTCTCTCAGGACACAATATCAAAGCTGACCCAAATTAGAATATTTGCAAATATAATCACATGTAAATTCAGGTTAGAAAAAACCAAAGTATTACAACACTTAAGAACACAAAATATAAACACTGTAGAGGTAAAAGGAACACTAAAATAATCTTTTGTTAGACTGTTAATAACTGTGATGAATATCCTCTGTGTCATTCTACAGCCTAGTGTGCAAACAGTATCCTTTGTAATATATTTCTTGTTTTACATTTATTAAAACAACAGTGTAGTTAAAACACTAAGAATTAATTGTATACCATTACCACCCTATTAATGTAAATCACATTTTTACCATCTCACTTCACAACAAATCTGACACATTTTAGACACCATAATTTTCGGATATTTCTGTTTGGCTGCTCCTAGAACTCTCTTCCTTGTAACAAGTTTACAAAAGATAAAAGTCTATCTAGATTTTAATTTCTACTAGCTGGTCGATAGTCGTTATTACCGAGGCCTTCCCAGGATCCTGGAAGAAGATCCATAACAGTGTACAGACTTTCGAAAAAATAGTTTCACCCTTCTCTCTGTAGATTCGCAAGAGGTCCAGCAGAGTATCGAGAGAACCAGTCACTGTCCACACAGAATCCACCGTTTTATCATACTGTTGATGTGGAAAGAAAACAATTCATTGAGATTGTGTTACAATATGATGAGAAAATCAAGTGAAACACACACTGTGCATCTATTACACAAAGAGAGACAGAATGCTATCAAGTTACACTTATTAATTTGTGATAAGAACCAGATGCCCACTTCCATGAAAACTGAAATCTAATTTCATAACGAGTACAGCTAATTAAGTACGCTTTTCTTACATGTGTAATTATATAAACTATAATGCTTTGTTTCATCAAAGACAAGGGTACTCTCACTATTAAAGATAACTTAGGCCATAAATACATGACACACTTATCTTAAATACAATAACATTGTATAATGTAGCTTAAACAACAGTATTATAAGATATATACAATATTTGAGTAAGACCTGCACATGCATACACATAAAACAAAGAAATTAACACATTTCTTCAGTAGTAAAGTTTGAAACACATTTACAAGTTCATTTCAATGCAATTTAAGTGTTTTTTTAAACCCTTGTACTTCTTACTCTCATGAAAATGGTATAAATTAAAACTTAAGTCACAAAAATGATGCAGTTAAGTTGGTCTTTTTATAGTAATAGCTGAGGAAAAAACGTTTTTATACGGAAACAAATTAAGGGTAAGTTAGGTCCCAGGCTAAACGTTTTATACAGAGCCCATCATGAAAAAACAAAAAAGTGAAACCACAAAATGGGCTTTTTTTTTTTTTTTTTCACCCTAGCCCCCACCTATAATACTCCTTTAAAGCTCTGTGAATGGTTAGGATTTCAGTTTCACACACAAACTTTCTCAGAGTTCTTTTGTTAAGGTCTGTATGTTATGGTAATAATAAAACAATGACTTTCTCAGAGTTCTTTTGTTAAGGTCTGTATGTTATGGTAATAATAAAACAATGACTTTCTCACAGTTCTTTTGTTAAGGTCTGTTTGTTATGGTAATAATAAAACAATGACTTTCTCAGAGTTCTTTTGTTAACGTCTGTATGTTATGGTAATAATAAAACAATGACTTTCTCAGAGTTCTTTTGTTAAGGTCTGTATGTTATGGTAATAATAAAACAATGACTTTCTCAGAGTTCTTTTGTTAAGGTCTGTATGTTATGGTAATAATAAAACAATGACTTTCTCAGAGTTCTTTTGTTAAGGTCTGTATGTTATGGTAATAATAAAACAAGGCAAAGATTTCATGAAAACAAATAAAGGAAAATAACAGAAAATATTTAATGTAAGTTTAAAGCCGGGTGTTAAACTGTCATTACAGAAGCATCTGGTTTATAAAAAACCAGTTTAGAAATGAAATAAAATAAGGTTAACTTGCAACAAGAAATAACTCAGTATTATAGAGGTGTTGCAGAAACATGCAGTACTGGATAAGAGAAAGATTGAAGAAGCTAAACGTCACACAATGTAAACAGCTCGCCTTTCTTGATGACGAGAAACCCACTTGAAATAAAAATGCATTTTAGAACAGCTGGTATTAATACTTACTGATAAGCAAAGACCAACGTTTCGACCTTCCTAGATCATATTTAGAAATAAAATGATCAAGGAACAATAATACATTTGAAGCAGAACCTATGTTGTCATGGTAACAACCCAAGTGAAACAGAATCTCTGTTGGAGAATACAAACCTTGGCAAGATTTAACAAGATGTTTGTGGAATATTTAATCAATTCCATATGAGGCAAGCTTCGGTTACAGCTTCGTATCAACTGGAAAAGGATTTCTACTGCACTGCCTTCTGCTATCTTCTCACAACATGACGCCGAGAGCCGGGTAACAACATCTGGGCAATTACATAAAATGGTTTAGCACAACTTTCAAAAAATGTAAAACAACCTTACAAGGAAATTATGGACAACATAAAAGCTTTGGTATAAACACAGTAAGTGAAATTTAAAATTTTAGAAGAAAGAAAGATTAATAGTGAAATAATTAAAACAATCGTTTTCTTTGGTTAAACAAAAGTTTCATTTTAAAATTCCACCTACATTTCTTAAGGGAACTTACTAGGAGAAACGTGAAGAAAAATATCTACAGTCTAACATGAATTTATCACTTTTGTTAGGCCTAAAATATATTTTTCCATCCTAGACATTCTACATCAATACTCATTCTATAACAGACAACCTCAGATGGTTATTATATCACACACCAGTGTTTAATAAGTTTTCCTGGTTTAGTTCAAGTGAAGGTAAAACCATTAAAATCTTTACGCAGAATAAAAACATTTTAACAGTTTTTCCAGAATGTAAAAAAAAATTATTATTGGTCCCAGAAACAGAAAAATTTTCATGATTTTAAAATGTTAACTCTAGCGTTTAAGTGATTGCAAAAATGATTCCAACAACAGATGGAATCTTGTGTAATTGCTAGTCTCAAAAATTACTTATGTAATGTAAGCACTCTCAGATATAAAGACAGAGGGCAAATGCAACAAACAAAATCATTTGTAATTCATTAAACACTTACTACACATGTACAACTTTTCTTAAACTTACAAAAATCTTAACTTTTATATTCAAAACAAACATTTTGTAAGCCATATATTAAAGGATCTGACACTGCCTAGCAGCACAGAATAGAACGACATACACAAACACTCGAGCATTATACAACATGCACGTGTTCGTGATAAAAGTTGTCACAATATTTTATTAACACTCTTAGGCTTCTTACTAAACAAAATGTTTCATTTAGTTTTCCAGTACATTTTCTCAGTGGTCACACTAGAATGTGAGCATCAGAATATAACAGAAATGTATTGAATATGTTAGTATTTCCAAGAAACAGAGAAATCCATAAGATAATAAAAATAGCACTTTGCACTTATCTCATAACCAGAATGGAAGAGATAAAAGCAGAAATTAGTACTATTATGATTAATTTGTTTTTTTAAAGGTAACAGACTTAATACATTAAACCATCAGCAAAGATAAACCAACACCGTGTCCGAAGCAAGTGAAACTTTGACATTTTTCGCTACGTCATCCGTCAACATTGAGAAATTTAGTTAAGTTTGTTCTAAAAAACAAAATTCCTGGATTTAAGACCCACAAGAACGTTTGGTCATACATAAAACTTGAAAAATTATTTCTCTCCTGTTTTCTAATTACAAATCTTGAGAGTAATTAAAACAAGTGGGTGTCGTAACATGAGAGCTGAAAAATCTCAGTCTCACCTAAATGCATCAGTGCAGACAAGATGTAGGATAGATTTCGGCAACGTAATAAGAAATCTAGAGCCGAAGTTGTTCGATTACATAATTTCTTATCTTCAGTAGCGTTCGCATTAACGGTTTTCAATCTTTCTCTTATTGTTTTCAGTTGACGACTCTTGAGTTTGCAACGCTGCACGTGCCCTCGCCAAGCAGCCTGATGTGAAAGAAACATATTACTACAATATTAATTTTTTAAACAATGACAAATGATATACAAAGAAACTGATACACTTACCTACATGTTGTCAGAGTTCTAATTTTTCTCTCTGTTACATATCTAAAGAAAACAGATTAATTTGCACATCTAATAATAATCTAACCACTACAACTAAATGTAAGTGATTTTAACATTTTTAGTAATATAACAGAAACATGACCTTTGAAATTCCCGGAACCACCTGACTCGTTAACAGACATATCACACGATTGAACTAGGCAACACGATTCGACAAATCTAGGAACTAAATCTACTGAACCAGAGAAAAGACTATAACAAACCTGAAATTGTTATACTGATGGTTATAAAACAGACCAAATAATCTGATTAGATAAAATAATTGCAAGAAACTTTTGGATATGAGCAGAATTATAATAAAATAATTATGGATCAACACAATGGTCAGCCATCTTAAATGCTGGTAATTTATATATATCTTCTCTTCTGTATGGATGGTGCCACACAAACATACCCTAATCTCCTGCTCAGACCAGTCAAGATTCATTTTACAAAATCCAATTTAACAGGCACTTTCTGAGCATGATTCGTTAGCTGCAAAAATCTGATTATTGCAACAACAACAACAAAAATCCCTGTAGAAGGCAATGAACAACAAATAACAGATCTATTTCTCACTTATGTGATAAAATACCACCCAATAATAAACATTGTTAACAGATAACTGTAGACATATCACAGTAGAAAACCAATAAACTTGCAACGCCCTGGTCTCATTGCAGGAAACATCAGAACAAGAATGGCAGGCCTAAAACAGCTTCAAGGTCAAAGGTATTAGACACAGGGCAAATCTGTTATGGCTACACTACACACAAGTTTGGTTGAAAAATAGCCTCCTATTTGGTTTTACCCAAAATTCCATTATCACAACTCAAATTGGTTCAGCTCTCTAGGGCTAAAGCCATCCTAAAACGTGCCTTCGACTCCTCTGTAGCCCCTGCATTCAACAAACAGTTTTATTGTTCCAGCTGCTAAATATTAAAGCATGTATACCTACAAGACATAGCCCACTTCTCCATCAATCTCTATCTGGTCCTCTACACAGACCAGGAAGAAACTGGTTCCATTCTTGACTTAAGATCTGGATAACATTTTATTCACACATGAATTATGCAAGCTCTAATAATCCTTATAAAAAATCTGACCACTAAAACTTAACAGGTCAACTCAATATTTATGCTAAACTTCAGTGTACACACTTTACCTTCCATTCTACACTTCATTGTACAAACCTGTATAACTGTAGCTGCATTTTGTTCCTTTACCAACCTCCTATAAACCAACCATGAACGCACTTTTGCCTGTATCACAGTTGCTGCCTTTTCTTGTGTAAGAGATAAATTCGAGCAGCTCTCTGGAACAGTATTACGTTCTGTCGCAGACGTAAAAACCACAGTCTCTGCAAGCGTCCTCTCATCCACCTCTGGAGAAGTCATGAAATACTTAATGTAAGACATCACAAGTTGTACAGTTACAATAAATCAAATTTTGGCAAAAGCAAGTTTACAAAAATCAGAAGTACTTATAAAAATAGAAGCATGTTCTGTTTCACTTTCCAAAACCACTAAGATGTATATCACTGTTCAAAGAGAAACACATTTATAATTTAAAATATGCCATATTAGCTCAAATAAGGAAACTTCTTAACTACAGTAATAGTAATAAAATAAACATAACAAAATTGTCTTTATTTTTCATAAACACTCAAAAACAAAATATTAGTTTTGTTCTAGGTTATACAACAGTTATTGTGCTGTTTTCATAAGTTATCTTTGTTTAGAAAAACGTTAAAATGTGCAAGTCATACCTGTAGGGATTATCACACAGTATTCACACTGATGAGTTAATTTGATATTTAACATTAAAAAAACCATTTAATGTAAGTAACCCCCCTACCACATATTTCCACAATCCTTTTGATAGTTTTCCACACCTTTTCACATGACAAACTTTTTCAAGCTCAACTTTCAACCAATCATTATCTTAAAAACATAAATGATATATTAATTGAACTTGTCACACACTTCTTGTAGTTTGTTTGGAAGTTTGCATAAAGCTACACAAGGACTGTCTGTGTTAGCCATCCCTAATTTAGCAGTGAAAGACTAGAGTAAATGGAGCTTGTAATCACCACCCACTGCTAATTCTTGGGCTACTCTGTTACTAACAGACAATACGATTGACCATCACAAAAACCACCCCCAGGGCTGGCGTGTTTGGTGGGATGAAGATTCAAGCCACAAGCCACAGATTGTGATTTGAGTGATATAACTGCCTAGAAATGTCAGGCCCACCCACTTCTTTTGAAAAACAACAATGCCTTACATTGAGACTGGTAAGATCATTTTAATACTTCTACAAAACTGTTACGTGTTTTGTTTTACAGACAATAAGAATTCCCATATACGTTTGATTTTCACAGGTCCAGCTCTGTTGAAGAGATCTGGTACAGATGACAAGTTTTCTTGATAGCAATTTGTGACAGACAAAAACTTGTATTAAATGTTACAAAACCTGTAAATCACTATTTAATAATAAACGAAATAAAAGCAAATGCAGTCAAACATGTTTAACTTTAATAGTTTTCACCCAAAAACATATCTTAGTTTTAACTTTTGGAAGAAAAACTATATATAGTGCAAAGACACTTCAATCTTCCAAACACAAAAATAAACTCTAAAATGAAATGTCTGAAAAAAGTCTTACCACAAAAATTTTCTTCAATGTACTTAAATTGAAAAACTGTAGAGCAGTGTGGAAATTATGGTAGCTTACAAGTGATTTTATTCCCAAATTTCTGGGGTCAGATGTGTATCAAGTTGCACTCTTTATGCATAAAAATAATGCCCATATACTTTGACCAGTATGAACATTTAATGTTTAAAAACTAAGATTACTAGCCTGAATAACAACAACTGCATCCAGTTGTTTCTTCGCCAACCTCAAATTTAATATTCGTCGGTAAAACCTTTGAACTCGTAAAGCCGATAGATGACGTAATACCATGGCTACAAAACATTCCACTTTGACAGTTCTTGCCATAAGTAAAGCCTATAATTTAAAATAAACAAAAGATAATTATTTATCAATATTCAATAATACAAAATATACTACAGTAATATGACCAACAAGAAATTCAACATTTCAGAAATGTTTAGCATAAAAACTTTGTTATTAACACAGCAAGTTCACACAAACACCCCTATTTAATTATAAATCTAAATATAACATTCAGTTTTATCACTTTTTGTGATAAGTAAATGGAAAGGTCAGACATTCTATTTATTATTTTTAGAGGTACTCAGTGATATCCATAAGTAACATATTCAACAAATCAAGTTTCAAAACATTTAAAGATTAAAATGAAAACTTGTTAAATCAGTGTTTTGATATGAATACAGATTTTTAGGACTAAATATCAAACGTTTTAATGTTTGTTTTTTCCAACATTTAGCATCCTAAAGCAGCTTAAACTCATTGGTAAACTGTGCCACATTTAGTATACCTAGATCTTAGAGCATTTCATAATCTACAATTTCAACTAATGAACAGACCTCGACAATGTTTCGACTAATATAGATACATAAAGTAGCTGATAAAAAACAACATCTGAAACAATGATTTACTTACATCCAGGTGTTTTTGAGCCAAGAAACCACGAACAGCTTCTTGTAATTTTACTCTAATTTCAAGTTGCTGGTCCATCTGAAGAAGTTGCTGGCATTGTAACCAACTACGTGCCTTGACTTGGAGTAGTAACACTGGCCGATAGATTTTCAGATAACGTCTTTTAATCAGAGCACTTTTGTACCATCTTTGAATTGTAATGGCTGCCTTTAACCTTTTCACTTGTCGACGTACTAACCAACCTCTTGTAGCTGCTTGAAGCTTCACTGTGCTGCTTTGTAATCTCTCAAACCTGTAATCATTTTTTAAAATATTTCACACAAACTGTTCATTACAATTTCTGTAATACATGGAACTGAAATGAATCATCGCTTCAAGTTGGAAGAAAAATTCAGAATAAAAGTATTACAAAGTGAGAAACAAACTGGATATAATGTGATATCATGAAGACATTACCAAGTGAGAAACAAACTGGATATAATGTGATATCATGAAGACATTACCAAGTGAGAAACAAACTGGATATAATGTGATATCATGAAGACATTACCAAGTGAGAAACAAACTGGATATAATGTGATATCATGAAGACATTACCAAGTGAGAAACAAACTGGATATAATGTGATATCATGAAGACATTACCAAGTGAGAAACAAACTGGATATAATGTGATATCATGAAGACATTACCAAGTGAGAAACAAACTGGATATAATGTGATATCATGAAGACATTACCAAGTGAGAAACAAACTGGATATAATGTGATATCATGAAGACATTACCAAGTGAGAAACAAACTGGATATAATGTGATATCATGAAGACATTACCAAGTGAGAAACAAACTGGATATAATGTGATATCATGAACACTTTCAGTGGAAATCTTTATTTTTGTAATTAAAACCGCACCATTTAAGGCCAAAAGAAATTTCCATGAACTGCAAGATTTGTTGTTAATCACAAAAAATGCCTCAAAATAGCCAGCTTCTATAGGGAGAAATGTTGATTTTAATTACAATAAATAAATATTTAAAGATATTCGTGATAAAGTTAATCACCCAGTGGGATCCTCATCTGTTTAATCTATTTAAATTATAAATCATTACTATTATTTGGCTAAGTAACTTTACCAATACACTTTAAGTGTTACATTAAATTTTATAGTAAAACAAATTATTGATAGAAGCAAACAGGTACACATCATATTCCAATTAAATCACTTGTTGAATCCAAACAAATCTTGATGTATATATTTCAACACGTTGTTCAACTTGCATTATTTAACATAAAATAGAGTTGTATCTATTATTCTATAAAACCAACACTTTGTAAACAATTCAGCAGTGCATACTAAATTTCAAGTTATGATATGCTTAACAAACTTAATTGAAAAACTTTAAATGATTCACTTAACAAATAATATATACAAGCAAATTTACTGAATTTTTTTTCAGGCAACAATAGCTACAATGGTCAAACAACACAGAAGTATAACAAACCTAATCTTTTGTGTTCGATCCTCACGTATTGCCCGAAACCAACGTTGAATCACCACAGCAGCTCTTCGCTGGAGAAGAAACTGTTGTCTTAGTTTTCGCCCTCGATATGAGGTTTGAATGTAAACAACACGATTTCTCACAACCTGAAACCGTTTTCTATATTGTTGCTCTAAAGCACGCTTGAATTATCACAACACTCTTTCGAAGCTCAAGATAGCCTTTTCTCACTTCTTTTGCTAACAACCAACTTCGAAAGTATTTCTGTATTTCATATACTGCCCTGAGTTTCTTTTGGTACTTCCCCCTAGCCAGCACCATGCGATACCAAGACTGCAACTTCATGGCTGAGGACCTCATTACTAAGAATTTCTTTCTTACAATGACGCAACGTATGACAGACTGAACAATACGTGCAGAAACCATGGTTTTCGTAATTCTCCTTGCCACGAAGCCTCTGTAAGCGCTTTGGATTATTATGGCACTCTGACGAAATTGCACAAATTGCTGATGATACAACCTGCATTGTAACTTTGCTTTCCATCTCTGTTGAAGAAGTACAGTTGTCTTTTTCAGTTGAACAAATTGTTTTCTTGTCCTATGTGTCCTGTATGCAGCCTGTATTGTGGTAGCAGCCCAACGATTACGACCAACCGTTTTCCTTACAACGTAACCTCGCCACCAAGCCTGCACCTTGATGCAAGCGTTACGTAGCAACTGGTACCTTCTGTACTCAGCTCGTCCAGAGAGCTTTGCTTTAAACTTTTGCTGAATGAATGTAACCGCACGACACATCTGTAAAAATTCTGCTCTCTTTATCAAACCACGGACATACTTTTGTAAAGTAACACAAGCAGCCCTCATTTCCAGAAACTTGTTTCTTGCTATAAACATTTTCATGTAGGACTCAATTATAATTGAAGCCTTTTCTTCCTTCATTTTTTTCCTGACTAAATATCCCTTAAACCAAGCCTGTACCAATGTGGTAGCCCGTCTCTTCCTCAGAATTCTCTTTTTGAGTTTCTGGAGTATTAAAACATCAGTTACAAGCTGTCGGATCCTGATGAACAGACTTTTTCTTCTCTGAAAGTTCTTTCTAGCAATAAATCCCTGATGTATCTCTGAATGATTATGGCTGCATGGTGTTCTTTCTTCAAGTGTTGTCTTACCTGGTGCCCTCGCCAAGAGCTCTGGATTACCAACACTGCTTTCTTCATTACTAAGTAACGTTCCAATTCCCTTCTTCCGTTCAGAAAAGCTCTGAAATGAGCTTGAAGTATCAATGTTGCTCTTTTTTTTGCAGCATATTTCTTTCTCTCTATATATCCTCTGTAAAGAGTTTGAATTATTACAGCACCATCTCGTCTGCGTTTCAGTGCTGATCGAAGCTTCCAATCCCGATATGCTGCCTGGATTCTTATCACAGACTCCTTCAAGCTCAAGTAGAAAGCTCTATCTTTCTGTCCCATCAAATATGCTTTGATAGCTTTCTGTAAAACTACTACTGCTTGTTTAAGTTTAAGAAAAGACTTGCGATCTGAGTATCTTCTGAAGCAAGTCTGAATCCTTGTTGCAGCAAAATGCAACTGACGAACTTCTTGCCGAATTTTCCAGCCTCTGTAACCCGCTTGAATTGTTACGACTGCAGTTTTAACCTTGTGAAACTCGTGTTTTGCTGACCTGCAAGCCTTGACAGCTCTGTATCTTCTTTGTAGGTTGATGACCACTTGCTTCAGTTGAATGTATTTCTTCCTAACCAAATATTGTCTGATGCATGCTTGCACTGTCACAATATTATTGCAATACTTCTGCAGCAATCGTCTACATATCCACCCCCGTACCCAAGCCTGTATTGTTAGAATAGCTCCCTTACTGATGTGGTACTGTAACATGGTTCTTTTCCCCAAACTACAAGCACGGTAACGACATTGTATTATTACAGCTGATCTTCGCATTAGCAGATATTTACTTCTCTGCCGAAACATTCTGTACTGAGCTTGGATCAAAATACACGCACGAGACTGAATTCGGATTTCTTTCCGGACCTTCCAGCCACGGACTCCAGCTTGCAGAGTGATAGCAGCTCCTTGAGCAAGTAAATACTCTCTTCGACAAACCACAGCTAGTTTCTTTGCTCTGTACCTTTCTTGGAGTACAAGAGTGGCCCATTTTAAAATTCTAAACCTTTCTCTAACTAGAAATCCTCGTATCAGCTTCTGGTTCCTTCTACAAGCTACCTGAAGCTCTAAATAACGTTTCCTGGACTTCATCATTCTAAACTGTGTCTGCAAAGTGATCGTGGCTTGTTTTAAGTTCAAGAAATTCCACCGAATTTCTTTTCCACACTGCCAAGCACGCCCTCTTTCCTGCATTTTGTAGGTAACCAAATAGAGTTCCATGTATCGCGATCTTTGTTGGTACATTCGTACACATGCTTGAAGTTTTATCACAGCTTTCTTTTGCATACAGAACTCTCGTCTTTCCACGAATCCTCGATATGCAGCTTGGATGAGAATTGCAGCATTTCTTTTCAGAATATACTCTTTTCTTTCCTTCCGACAGTTTAGAGTAGCAATGCGTCTATCTTCTATTTTCTTAACGTAATTCTTGATTAACAAATAATGCCTGCGTGCAATAAACCCTTTCATTCTGGCTTGTAAAACCAATACAGCTTGTCTATAAGCCAGGAAGTCTTTTCGAGCTTTTTTCATTCTGAATTGTGCTTGTACTTTAACCACTAGTTTTAGGAGTAGAAGGAACCTCAGTCTCTCTTTGTTTCTTGCTAACGTAGCTTTAAAATGTTGCTGCAGAGTGATTGCTGCATGCCTTATCTGAAGAAAACGTTTTCTAGCCATTAACATACGAAAGTAGCTCTGCAACTTTATTACAGCTGACCTATGGGTCAGGTACCTCTTTCGGAGAAGGTAGGACCTGATATAAGATTGTAATATGACAACACTTTTCTCAGAGCAAGATAATCCTGCCTAACCTTCTGTCCCGTCTTAGTGTTCCTCCACCACTTCTGAATACAAACTACTGCTGTTTTCTGTTTTTTAAAGAAATTTTTTGCCAAATAACTTCTTGCGTGTGCTTGCAATATAACGACAGCTTTTCTTTTGCCAGAAAACTCCGTCGAGTTTTCTTCGTCCTGTACCATCGTTGTATGTTTATTACTGCATAACGGATTCTCAGATAAGCCATTCTGCACTGCTGACCATGATATATAGCTCTCACGACTCTTTGAAGTCTAAGAATAGCAGCATACAATTGATGGTATTTTAGTCTAGCTAACCACCCTTTCACAACAGCTTGAATGGCCACAGCTGCTCGCTGCTGTCTTTCCAGTCTTTTCCTGACTAACCAACCACGAACAAGAGCTTGGATGAAGATGATGGAACACCTTATTTGGATATATTCTCTTCTCTGTGTACACCCTATTATGTGGGCACGATATTGGCTTTGTATTGTTTTAACAGCCAGTTGGAATTTCAAGTAAGATTTCCGTGCCTTCCAGGAGCGGATATACTTCTGTAAGGTAACAGCAGCAACTAATCTTTCCTTCATTTCCTTCCTTGTTCTGAAGCCTCTGTAAGCAGCCTGGAAAGAAACAAACAAGATATCGGAATATGTACAGCACATAACTTTAGTTACAAAGCAAATTTTCTCAGTTGTTTAAATGCAGATGTATAAAAAACCTCATTGTTTATACAATAAAAACATAATGCACGTCATATTTTCAATGCTGTTTACAGGAAAATATGTTAAGTTTTCCTTAATTAAGTACTCTACCACAATATATTACTACAAACCTGAATAACAACAGCCATCAGCTGTTGGTACTGGAATAGTTTCTCTATACGCAAGCTTTGCAAACGTTTCCTTGCTACAAAACATTTAAAGGCACACTGAATGATGGTCGCTGCCCTGTTTTGTTTGTTCAGTTGTTGCCGGTGTAAAAACTTGCGAAGAGCTCTTTGAATTACTGTTGCAGCTTTAATTTTGACCTGCAACAATATTACCAAACAATACAAATACTGACAATACATGTATAGATATAAAGCAAAAGTACAACACACTATGAAAACAGTTTGGTTACTTACTTATCACTGTTACAAGTTAATAGTCTCCACATGATACGCTCAAACTGCTAAACTGGAATAAAAGTCGCTTACAATATATAGAAAAAGGTACATCTAACGTTTTTCAATTTAAGAGTCAAACAAGAGGTACTCAATACAGTTGAAACTTTAGTTTGCAAATTGGCTACAAGGACAGCACTGTTAGCAGCACAGAGGCACCAGGTTTGTTTACATCTGAAGTCTTGTGTTTTGGCTTATATTTTACCCTTATTTTAAATGTACATTTTGTCTTCCAATGAACCAAGAGCAATGCTAGTGCTGTTTAAAACTTTATTCAACACGAGAGAGCAGAAACCATCTTACAAGGTACATTAAGCCTTATTACAGATATTCCATTTACGTCACAATCTTTATCTCTGCATAAAGATGCAGTAGACACTGTCTTACTGAGGGTCCCTTGTTGGTTATTCTTACCAGTATCATAACACCCTGACCTTCAGTAATTCTCAGTCTGTCTAGATCTACCATATCATGACTTTACACAAAGTTTATTATTTCTTTGTGCCATAACATTTGTTATTAGAAGAAAGTGAAATGTCATACTAACAGTTATGTAGGGTAACTAAAACAAACAAAATGATATTTAATGTCACGACCAGAACCTACCTTCCTCTTGGCTTCTTCCTTCCTAATTTGTCGTCTCTTCCACGCAAGTTGTAAAATTCGGGCTGCACGAATTTCTTCACTCAGATCAATCAGTCGTGCACTGAGATACGTTACCAGGGTGATGACCACTTTCTCATCAGGAATAGTATTGGACATATCTGTTGGTTTAGTCAAAATGGGAATACCTCCAAGCTCTTGCATCTAAAATGAGTTAAACCTTCTTAAACACCGACATTTTTATGTCAGTGCTAAGTTTCATAAAAAAGTGAACCATTCTACACAACTGATTAATAAACCAAGTATGAAAAAATTCAATTCATTTTTTTCTTCCAGAAAAATAATATTCAAATTTAAATTATTTACAATATAATTAGTGTTATTACTTTGTTATAATTTAAGTTCTGTGAGATAGATGTCAGATGAGTCATAATGTAAATTTTTAATAGAAATTAAGCTTCTAATATGATGAAGCAAAGGTACAGGGACAAGGTTCACTCTTCTAACAACAAATTTTAGTTGAACTAATGATAAACATAAGTCATGTTGAATGAAAAGTCAGCTTCCATAGGTATGCCAGTGATCTGTTTAAACGTTTTCAAAGGTCACATAGTTATAAGAGTTAAAGTTGCATATTGGTCTTCTATATAAACATATCAGTGTCAAAGAACAAATTAATTAAATATTAATAATACTCAAGTCTTGTAAAACTTAATACATGAAATAATAAAGTTGTATGTTGGAAGGACAATTAAAAATTCATTCAAGAGAATAGAAAGTAGTCCAACATTCTAGAACTGTTGTACCGTATTCCTAAATAGGCCAAAACCAATGGCAAAATAATTTAAGAATTATTTTAGGTCATTAAATATGATATGACAGATTTAGTTACAGTATTTATTAATTTACAAGACAACCACATTTTAAAAGAATTTTGTAATTATATACAAAAGTAAATTTATTAACCCTTTAAAATGTGATTTTTGTTAATCAATACGGTAACTAAATAATATTAACTAAAGTTTAGATATTCAATTACTAAATAATTCTCAGAAAATTATATAAAATTAGCAGTTATTTCATATTAATTTACTGAAGATTAGTAATAATATTAATTATATTAATTAAATTCTATAGATGAAATTTAAATATCCAATCTTCTCTATCTGTTTTATAATCTCTATCTCATTAAAGATGTACATTTTAAACCACGAGTCACAAACGTTTGTGGATAAATGCAAAATGTAAAAATAATTCATTTGTTTTTGGAATTTCGCTGAAAGCAACACGAGGGGGCGTTATTATGTGGCCGTCAATCCCACTATTCGTTGGTAAAAGAGTAGCCCAAGAGTTGGCGGTGGATGGTGATGACTAGCTGCCTTCCCTCTAGTCTTCCAATACTAAATTAGGGACGGCTAGCACAGATAGCCCTCGAGTAGCTTTGTGCGAAATTCAAAAACAAAACAAACAAACAAACAAACCAAATATGTACAATTTCTAAAACATATAAAGTAGTACAGGAAGGAATGGAAAACAATGTAAGGTACTGCATTCAGTACAGTAATAAATTTTCATGCTGATCCTCAGTCTTGTAAAGTTTATGATATGAGATAATTTATGAAAGAAGCCAAAATATAGAAGAGAATGAAAATGATGCTGCTGTAAATGAAACTTTTGCTGATATTTGGGAGTGTGAATAAAGAACAACTTCTCAAGTTGCTGACATTGAGGAAAGAACTGTACGGTTGCACTGATGATGTAGATGCTGAAAAAAAACAAAAACAAAACTAGATTAACAGAAAATGTTTTAGCAAAACAACGAAATCTTTGAACAAAATGTTACAGAGGTTTAATCTTTGATTAAAAATATTGTGTAATAATTTCGATTTCATCAAATTTAAAATTATCTTACCGATTTTATGTGTCAGACTTCTTTCCATTTCGGGTTTCGTTATAAGTATCTGTGCTGTTTGAATAAGGGAATACCCACCGTTGTACCATAGGTTTATTTTTATTTTTAGGAAGGTAACTGTATATTCCTGTAATTGACTGTTTATCATGGTTCTTATTGGAACACTGTCAACAGTGGCTGACTGAGTTGTTGAATATCCAAATTGTAAAATACTTTTCATGTTTTCTAGTTCTCTATAGCTGCCCTCTAATTCTTTACTGGACTGAAAAACTGAGTGCCTTTTACATAAAGTGAACAGAAACTGTTGCGCAACAAGCTTTCTTCATAAAAGAACAACTTATATTTTTCATTTTCCTGTGGTTGACTAACCGTGGTTATTTCTCTGAAGTTTTCAAATTCGGCTTCTTCGACAAGATCATCTATCTCTTCTTCTACCTCTGTAACGTAGCTTTCATTTTCTTCGTATCTTTCAGTGCAGCTATAAAATAAATTAGTAAAAGTATTTTGTTTGTTTGTTTGGAATTAAGGTCAAAGCTACACAATGGGCTACCTATGTTGTGCCCATCACGAATATCGTAACCCGTATTTTGGCGTTTTGAGCTTTCAGACTTACCACTGAGTCACTTTGGGCATGAGACTAATATTACGTATGTAAAAAAATAATTTAGTAAAAATCAAAAACAGCTAAACAAAACAAAAAAGATGGAATAAATATAAATGTAAATGTACATTTATTAATGTAAGTTGTTTAATACATGGAAATCTAATTTTGTCCACAATGCATATTGTTATTTTTTTTCCCTTTGATATAAACATGCGGAAAATTAAAGAAGTGACTGCTTTTAATCACATATGTCCCCTGTGGGACAGAGGTAAGTCTTTGGATTCACAACGGTGAGATGAGGGGTTCCATTACTCTCGGTGGATACAGCAGATAGCCCGATGTGGATTTGTTATAAGAAAAACATGTACACACGCACACATAATCATGGGCCCAGCATGGCCAAGTGGTTACGGCACTCGACTTGTAATCTTAGGGTCGCGGGTTTGAATCCCCGTCACACCACACATGCTCGCCCTTTTAGACGTGGGGCGTTATAATGTTACGGCCAATCCCACTATTCATTAATAAAGAGTAATCCAAAAGTTGGCGGTGGATGGTGATTGCTAGCTGCCTTCCCTCTAGTCTTACACTGCTAAATTAGGGACGGCTAGCGCAGATAGCCCTCGAGTAGCTTTGCGCGAAATTAAAACAAAACAAAAAAAACACATAATAATGTATATAAATGGCCCGGCATGGCCAAGTGGGTTAAGGCGTTCCACTCGTAACCTGAAGGCTGCATCAAACATGCTCGCCCTTTCAGCCGTAGGGGCGTTATTTTACCCACTAGGTAAAAGAGTAGCCTAAGAGTTGGCGGTGGGTGGTGATGACTATCTGGCTTCCCTTTAGTGTTACACTGCTAAATTAGGGACAGCTAGCGCAGATTGCCCATGAGTAGCTTTGAGCGAAATTTAAAAAACAAACAAACAAATAAAACAAATGTGTAAAAATATGAAAAAAAAACGAAATTTAAATATATTAGTGTTATTGAAAGATGCTGGTTAGTTCATCTATTAATTCCTTATATTATTGCTTTCTTTAATATGTTAACAAAATTTTATAAATTGTATTGGTCTGTTCCAAAGAAAGCTAGTACAGTATCACCATATTGACAAACTTATAGACCCAGAAATTAGATAAACCGAGCACGGTAATTTCATTCGAAAAAGAAAATAAGAATACCCTAATGCTATTACTGATGTTTCCTTTAAGCTTGTATCAGACAAAATTTGTAGAGGTCTAACAAGAAATGACTGTTGCATTTAATACAAAATACTGTTTCACGTAATTACAATAATAAAATCTTTTTTTATAGCTATCATCGTCCACTGTTTTCTAATTACTCTTGCAATAATATTTTGTATTAAATTATTAAACTATGCGACAAACTTTGAATTGTGAAAATAAATGTTAATATATAATAATAATATGTGTAATAATAACAAGAAAGGCATAATGCTCGCCCTTTCAGCCGTTGGGGCGTTATAATGTGACGGTCAATCTCACTATTCGTTGGCAAAAGAGTAGCCCAGGAGTTGGCGGTGGGTGGTGATGACTAGCTGCCTTCCCTCTAGTCTTACACTGGTAAATTAGGGACGGCTAGTGCAGATAGCTCTCGAATAGCTTTGCGCGAAATAAGAAAAACAAACAAACAATCTACTCTGAAAAATCAAAGAAGTGATTATGCTTAACCATGTGTTCAACTTATGAGAAAGAGCTTCGAAATGTTCTTTCAGTATTGTGGGGAAACGTCTGTTAGTTTCTCTGACACAAGATGTATTATTCTTTATGTCGAATTTGTTAAACCGATCCAGCATTTTTGACGAGCACGCTATATCTGGTGTATTAGATAATCTACGCTTGTCATTAAACTGCATAGAGTGGAAAACTCTAGTTATCAGTGTTAGTTAGGCCTGTTGTAGTTTATAATACTGTATTCTTTATTTAGTCCACTAGAGCTAACAAATAATATGAAGTGTCTAATAGCATTTCAACCATTTGTTGTCCGTCACATCCATTGCCGACGGCAGATTTCTTGCTAAAAAAGAACTTACTTATCAGAGCGGCCCGTCATGACAAGGTGGGTTAAGGCGTTTGACTCGTAATCCGAGGGTTGCGGGTTCGAATCCCGGTCGCACCGAACATGCTCGCCCTTTCAGCCATGGGGGCATTATAATGTGACGGTCAATCCCACTATTCGCTGGTAAAAGAGTTGGCGGTAGATGGTAATAACTAGCTGCCTTCCCTCTAGTCTTACACTACTAAATTAGGAACGGCTAGCGCGGATAGCCCTCGTGCAGCTTTACGTAAAATTCAAAAACAAACAATCAAAGCCTCTCTCACCCAATGTTTTCTTTTAGTTATTTTCTTTAGTTAATATTTTCTTTTATTAGCTGTCGTAAAATGGTACAACGGGAAACATCTAGGCCTACAATGCTAAAAATCAAGTATACATATCTATGGTGGCACAGCAGAAATAATCCATTGCACAGATTTGTTCTTGACACCGAAGAAATTTTTTAGTCCGTCTATTTTATAAAAAAAACTTAAAATAATAAACTTTCTAAGAAACTATTCTCTTTTTGTATGAATTTTATAAGACAAAATCACATTCAATAAAAAAAACTTTTAAATTTTATTTTGGCTCTTTCCTTCCTTTCTGAAGTTGTAAAATAAATTAAGAAAATGTTTTGGTAACTTGAAACCTGTATTGATGTAGAGTTTGTGGTAGCATATCATTATTGATGTTTTATTTATTCGGAAAGAAAATAGGCTATTTTCATCTGAAAGTGTGTGATTTTTTTTTTATTATATTAAATTAACTTTCATGATAAATATTATTACTCAAGTGTTAACATTTAGAAATTTCATAACTTCTAAAAGTGCCTGAAGGTGTCACACATGAATAATCGGATAAGTTAGGGTATGATTAGTTTTTAAACTTTATTTATTCTTTTCTTGAATTATGATTAGACTTCTGACTCGAAATTTGTAGGTCACGGGCTCGAATCTCGCCACCAAAAATGCTCGCGTTTTCAATCTTGGGGCAGATATAACGTGACAGCCAGTTGAAATACACCATAGCCCATCGTTTAGTTTTGTGCTTAGTAGTGACAGCCAGTTGAAATACACCATAGCCCATTGTTTAGCTTTGTCCTTAATAGTGACAGCCACTTGAAATACACCACAGTTCATTGTGTGGCTTTGTGCTTAATAGTGACAGCCACTTGAAATACACCACAGTTCGTTGTGTGGCTTTGTGCTTAATAGTGACAGCCACTTGAAATACACCATAGCCCACTGTGTGGCTTGTGCTTAATAGTGACAGCAAGTTGAAATACACCATAGCCCATTGTGTGGCTTTGTGCTTAATAGTGACAGCCAGTTGAAATACACCATAGCCCATTGTTTAGCTTTGTGCTTAATAGTGACAGCCAGTTGAAATACACCATAGCCCATTGTTTAGCTTTGTGCTTAATAGTGACAGCCAGTTGAAATACACCATAGCCCATTGTTCTTAATAACAAACAACAAAAATCAATGGACTGAACCCCCACTAAATTACCAGACACTGAGTGAATGTTTCCCAAATTTAGAAAAAAATTGATACAAAAACACAAGAATTAAAGTTTAATTTAAATATTAAATCAAAATATTTAGATAGATAAATCTAAACAGGTATTTTGTAGGATTGGTTTGTTTGTTTTTGAATTTCGCGCAAAGCTACATGAGGGCTCTCTGCGCTAGCCGTCCCTAATTTAGCAGCGTAAGATTAGATGAAAGGAAACTAATCATCACCACCCACCGCCAACTCTTGGGCTACTCTTTTACCAACGAATAATGGGATTGATACGACGGTTTGGTACGACGGGGATGCGAACCCGCGACCCTCACATTAGGAATTTCACTCCTTAATTCACCTAGCCATGTCGGGCTTTTGGGATTGGTATGCACATCTAACCCTATAACGTTATTACTCTAGTGAATGGAGAGGGGGGACATCTACAGCCTTCGAGACGATGGAGACGGAATCGAGAAGTTGGCGATGATATAACTGACCAGCTGTTTCTTGTCTAGTCTACCCCTGGTAACTCAGCGATAAGTCAGTGAGCTTACAACGCTAACATAGGATTTCGATACCCGCAATAGGCAAAATACGGATAGCTCTTTATGTAACTTTGTGCTTTGCAAACTCTCTAATCTATCAGTTAAAAACCATGAATGTCTAAGCGCAGATAGCTGTATAGCTTCGCGTAAAAATTATGAAGTGAACAAATACTGCACAATTTTGTAACTCAAGTTTACAGATGGGCGAGTAGGAAATTAAGAGTAGTTCAAGTTACCCTTGACTTAGGTTTGTATTGTGTAAGAAACAAAACATGTATTTCATTACAGCAAAAACAACTATTTTCATAATAGATGGTAATTAACATTAGATAATAATCATAATAGATCGAGATATCTCCATAGGGTAACAACGAGTGTTAAAAGTTTCTGGGTTGAATACATCTTTCTAAACACAGTTAAAATAGTGTTGTAAATTGTTACCAAGATGAAGTTATTTCAGTATTGTAGTTTTTGTATTCAGTAGAGTTTATCTACCAGACTCTAATGGTATTGACTTAAATGCTATTATTAAAATAACATGTTTTTATTATATTTGTTGTAGTATTTGTTCTTAATTAATTTTTTTTACTATTATCATTACAATTTATTTTATCTTTTAGCATAACAATTATAATATTTCTTGCAATGTTTCTTGACCTTATAATATCATTTTATTTTAACTTATCAGACTTCGGACTTCTTTTTGTAAAGAAACTTAAGGAGTGTGTTCCTTTTTTTTCGTTGTGGTTTATTAAACGTCTCACCTGTAGAAGGTTTGGGTAAGAGACGAATGTTTGTGCATTAATTTAAAAAAAAAAAAACGTAATGATTGTCCAAAATAATTATTTAGTACAAACACGTTCTATAGGTCTGATTATGTTACGTTACAACTATTTTGAATATGCAAATCAAGTCATATGACAACCACAACCGAAATAATGTCCTTGTGGAACGGAATGTATCAGGACTACATTTTGACATTGTTTAGTGTTTCATAGGAAGAGTGACCCCAACAAAAACTGATCACTTTGGGAAGGATATGTAATGACTCTCTATAACACTTTATGGTATTAATACACTTAGGTAACAAATGTGCAATGTAATGACTCTCTATAACACTTTATGGTATTAATACACTTAGGTAACAAATGTGCAATGTAATGACTCTCTATAACACTTTATGGTATTAATACACTTAGGTAACAAATGTGCAATGTAATGACTCTCTATAACACTTTATGGTATTAATACACTTAGGTAACAAATGTGCAATGTAATGACTCTCTATAACACTTTATGGTATTAATACACTTAGGTAACAAATGTGCAATGTAATGACTCTCTATAACACTTTATGGTATTAATACACTTAGGTAACAAATGTGCAATGTAATGACTCTCTATAACACTTTATGGTATTAATACACTTAGGTAACAAATGTGCAATGTAATGACTCTCTATAACACTTTATGGTATTAATACACTTAGGTAACAAATGTGCAATGTAATGACTCTCTATAACACTTTATGGTATTAATACACTTAGGTAACAAATGTGCAATGTAATGACTCTCTATAACACTTTATGGTATTAATACACTTAGGTAACAAATGTGCAATGTAATGACTCTCTATAACACTTTATGGTATTAATACACTTAGGTAACAAATGTGCAATGTAATGACTCTCTATAACACTTTATGGTATTAATACACTTAGGTAACAAATGTGCAATGTAATGACTCTCTATAACACTTTATGGTATTAATACACTTAGGTAACAAATGTGCAATGTAATGACTCTCTACACAACACTTTATGGTATTAATACACTTAGGTAACAAATGTGCAATGTAATGACTCTCTATAACACTTTATGGTATTAATACACTTAGGTAACAAATGTGCAATGTAATGACTCTCTATAACACTTTATGGTATTAATACACTTAGGTAACAAATGTGCAATGTAATGACTCTCTATAACACTTTATGGTATTAATACACTTAGGTAACAAATGTGCAATGTAATGACTCTCTATAACACTTTATGGTATTAATACACTTAGGTAACAAATGTGCAATGTAATGACTCTCTACAACACTTTATGGTATTAATACACTTAGGTAACAAATGTGCAATGTAATGACTCTCTATAACACTTTATGGTATTAATACACTTAGGTAACAAATGTGCAATGTAATGACTCTCTATAACACTTTATGGTATTAATACACTTAGGTAACAAATGTGCAATGTAATGACTCTCTATAACACTTTATGGTATTAATACACTTAGGTAACAAATGTGCAATGTAATGACTCTCTATAACACTTTATGGTATTAATACACTTAGGTAACAAATGTGCAATGTAATGACTCTCTATAACACTTTATGGTATTAATACACTTAGGTAACAAATGTGCAATGTAATGACTCTCTATAACACTTTATGGTATTAATACACTTAGGTAACAAATGTGCAATGTAATGACTCTCTATAACACTTTATGGTATTAATACACTTAGGTAACAAATGTGCAATGTAATGACTCTCTATAACACTTTATGGTATTAATACACTTAGGTAACAAATGTGCAATGTAATGACTCTCTATAACACTTTATGGTATTAATACACTTAGGTAACAAATGTGCAATGTAATGACTCTCTATAACACTTTATGGTATTAATACACTTAGGTAACAAATGTGCAATGTAATGACTCTCTATAACACTTTATGGTATTAATACACTTAGGTAACAAATGTGCAATGTAATGACTCTCTATAACACTTTATGGTATTAATACACTTAGGTAACAAATGTGCAATGTAATGACTCTCTATAACACTTTATGGTATTAATACACTTAGGTAACAAATGTGCAATGTAATGACTCTCTATAACACTAACACACTTAGGTAATTAAACACTTAGGTAACAAATGTGCAATGTATAACACTTTATGGTATTAATACACTTATAACAAATGTGCACTTTATGGTATTAATACACTTAGGTAACAAATGTGCAATGTAATGACTCTCTATAACACTTTATGGTATTAATACACTTAGGTAACAAATGTGCAATGTAATGACTCTCTATAACACTTTATGGTATTAATACACTTAGGTAACAAATGTGCAATGTAATGACTCTCTATAACACTTTATGGTATTAATACAATGTAATGACTCTCTATAACACTTTATGGTATTAATTAGGTAACAAATGTGCAATGTAATGACTCTCTATAACACTTTATGGTATTAATACACTTAGGTAACAAATGTGCAATGTAATGACTCTCTATAACACTTTATGGTATTAATACACTTAGGTAACAAATGTGCAATGTAATGACTCTCTATAACACTTTATGGTAATACACTTAATAACAAATGTGCAATGTAATGACTCTCTATAACACTTTATGGTATTAATACACTTAGGTAACAAATGTGCAATGTAATGACTCTCTATAACACTTTATGGTATTAATACACTTAGGTAACAAATGTGCAATGTAATGACTCTCTATAACACTTTATGGTATTAATACACTTTAGGTAACAAATGTGCAATGTAATGACTCTTTATGGTATTAATACACTTATAACACTTTATGGTATCTATAATACACTTAGGTAACAAATAGGTGCAATGTATGTAATGACTCTCTATAACACTTTATGGTATTAATACACTAAGGTAACAAATGTGCAAAGTAATATCTCTGTATAACACTTTATGGTATTAATACACTTAGGTAACAAATGTGCAATGTAATGACTCTCTATAACACTTTATGGTATTAATACACTTAGGTAACAAATGTGCCTTCAGATCGTGAGGGATTTAAAATTCCCGACACTTCTTTACTTAATAGCATTGGAGAAAATAGAAATATGGATCAACCAGGGGTTATCCAGAAAAAGACCTGCAACAAGTCGTACTGTAATTATGGTAATTAAAGTGCGATGTCATATAATAGGTAAAATCCATGAACATAAAGGTCAGCGTCAAAAGCCATTCACTTGTACGCAACTTACGCAAGACGAATCTCCGTCCGGGAAAACGATATAAGTGTCAACAAAAGATACTTCTATGACACATCCGTTCAATCGTCACAGATAGCTGTAGAATGAAACCAGTATCATATTACTCCATGTAAAGGTATACCGGTAAAGCCTCTGGCCTTAAAATATATGGATTTCTGTACGATCAGACTATTAAAACGAACGCTGGGTAACCGACATCCTTGCACAGTGGGTGGATTAAAAATATATGAATTTCTGTAAGATCAGATTATTGAAACGAACGCTCTTTAACCGACATCCTTGCACAGTTGGTGGATTATGGAAAGTATGAAGGGTCTGTGTTTTTTTGATGTGACATTCTTTCTAGGGAGCATTTTACAACACAAACTGTGCTGTTTGGCTGTTGTCAACCAACACTAGCATCAGATAGGTTGTGATCGTACGTGGCGACATGAATTATAAGGACATTATAAATCCTTTTCATATAACATGTCCGTCCATCTCTATAGCTTTTAACTCATCATATCCGTAACATTCATTCAAGTGTTTTCCTTAAACGTTGTTAATGATGCTTCCACAACAAGGGCCATGCAAGTTTTTCCATTAATGTTCAATTGAACATAATATTTTGCAAACGTTTGGTAGAAGTGCAACATAAGGCTAATGAAAGTTGTTGGTGTTCTAGTTCAATGCTTCACAATGAACTACATTCACTCTCTTCACTACCGGCAAGCGATCCCTAGATTTAGGAGTCAGAAGTCCGTAAACTTACCGCTGACCAAAGCTTAATATATGTTTTGTTTGCTTTGAATTTCGAGCAAAGCTACACGAGAGATATCTGTATAATTTACAAAAGATGAAATAATTTATACATTGGACAAACGGGCAGACGATTCGGTAACTGAGCACGAAAACATATAAATCATATTAAACTGTAGAACCAATAACTTCGAAGAGAAAGGCTTAGAGTTGTACTTTACAGAGCAAGCCTAACATCCTGTGGCTGTTGACCTACAATCACTAGCAGCAATGAATATTCAGTCTAAAACTCATCAGAGTGTTTGCATGATTTTTAATACAAAATTAATATAATGAGGAGTCGACTCACCTGTTTACCAATGCTGACATCATCAGAAATGTAATTTCCAATGTCCCAGACTGAACCTGAGATAGTAGTGGTAGCACTGGTAGAAGGCCACGGTGATGACTCTGACAATTCTGAGCAGATTGATCAGGTTCAGCCTCATGAATGGGTTTTTAAAGAACCTATGCAGTGTCTTTTGCTTTTTCAGGCTTGACATAGTGAATGATTGTATATTGCAACTTCTGTTTGTCAAAGTCACATTCACAGTATGAATGATACACTATAGATGTCGCCAATGGTTCAAGGTTCGTGCCATGGTGCTGTCAACCTGTCACGGTGCCACCCACTGTTTATTTGTGTAGTTAATTCTTGAAATCCATGGAATCTGAACATACACTGTCCATGATATTTGAATACAGATTATACACACTATACATATATTTTACACTCTCCTGAGTGACTCTATATTTTATATGTTGATGACAGGAATGTAAGCCTACTTTACTGGGCCTGATAGCTTTTAGTTATATATTATATTATATATATAATATATATGTTTATGTATGATTAAAAAAATAAAGCAAACACCTCAGTGTTCCATTCTGAAATCTGTCAAAAAGGTGGTCTCAAAATGAGACCAGGCTCAAACTAATAAATAAAAAAATCAGGCTAATAAAAGCCTAATTCAGGCTTATCTTTTATGTTTTTATTTAAAAATTTTCCCGGGGGTCATGCCACCGCACCTCTCAAGCATGGCTTAGTGCCTGCGGCGCTTGCATCAAGCACTCAACTAAACCCCCTCTAATGGTCATTTCTGGCTACGCTCCCTGGGCCCTAGGGCTGAGCCCCCTTTACCTCCTACCTAAACACGCCACTGCTTTACATGACTTCTAACGTTTATGTAATAGATGTAATTTTGCCTATAAATTACACTGTCAACATTCCAAATACTTCGCACGCAAGTTCTTTGAATTCTGCGCATGCGCCATTATTGTAAACTGTACGATCTGATGAAGAGTGCTACCTCGAAACGTCATCCTTCTTTAAATAACAATACGTATATATAATTGGCGACTTTTCAACCTGTTATTTTATTTTAATATATTTTTGTCAGTTATGCAGTTTTAATTATATTTGTCTTGCAAAGGGATCGCACCAATAGATAAGCCTATTCGTAGTCCTCACAATCGTTTACAGCCCAGCATGGCCAAGCGTGTTAAGGCGTGCGACTCGTAATCTGAGGGTCGCGGGTTCGCATCCACGTCGCGCCAAACATGCTCGACCTTTCAGCCGTAGGGGCGTTATAATGTGACGATCAATCCACCATTCGTTGATAAAAGAGTAGCCCAAAAGTTGGCGGTGGGTAATGATGACTAGCTGCCTTCCCTCTAGTCTTACACTGCTAAATTAGGGACGGCTAGCTCAGATAGCCCTCGAGTAGCTTTGTGCGAAATTAAAAAAACAAACAACCAAACACACCGTTACAGATTGGGCTATATCTGCAGTGCTCACTACAAGCATCGAAACCTGGTTTTTAGGGTTAGAGGTCTTCACACTTGTCGCTGAGTGGGATCATTCAGTTATTCAGCCTTTCCTATAGGTGTTTGTTTGTTAGTTAAGTGAGAAGTTAGCCCAATGATCTATCAGTGATGCGCTCACTGCAAGTGATGGAAACCCTGTTTTAACGGTGTGAGCTCTCTGAAAGGACATTTTAATATGATTTTATTTATGTAAATTATTATTAATAATAACAAACTGGAGGAATTTTGCGATCAATGTTATTTTTTCCTTGTAGGGTATATTATTTGTACCGTACAAATCAAGTGAAGATTTTATCCCCAAGAATAAATAAAACTCGGACGTCAGAGGAAGCAAACACAAGCGACTAAATAAAAGAAACATTTATTCACAATAGTGTGTTATGTGGCCCACCTACCGGCAGGCATCTTAAACTCCATTGTAACTTCACTGGCTGTTGGAATGGAAACGGATGCTTTTCCGAGAATTATATTATACCGCGCTATACTGCATTATACCAGATACGGTATCCCACAATCCATAGCTACCTACGTTACCAACTATTCCAAATAGCAGCAAAACGTGTTACAAAAATAAGCATATATGTGGCTTTCTGTTTAAAAGTGCATAAAAAGTACAAACCACAGCGTTAAACTTCTAAAATTTTCAATCAAAAATGTTGGTTTCAGCTCTCAGTGTGTTTGGACTCT
Organism: Tachypleus tridentatus; assembly: GCF_004210375.1. Lineage (NCBI taxonomy): Eukaryota > Metazoa > Arthropoda > Merostomata > Xiphosura > Limulidae > Tachypleus > Tachypleus tridentatus. The sequence continues at coordinate 108,893,061 of NC_134827.1, forward strand.
TTTTGTTTTGTTTTTAAAAATATATATATTGTAATTTGAACACAAGAAATATAAGAAATTTAACACTGTTTTCATTGAATTGTCTGAGTGAGCTTGTTATACAGAAACGACACATCACACTCCAGTTTCAGAAAAAAGTTAAGACATTTCTGAGTTGACCTATAAAGATAGACCAGAAGGAAAACAACTCTATTTTTCAGATTTTAATTAATGAAAATTGAGAAAGACAGCTAGTTCTTTTGACACGCAAAAATTATATCAGAAAAGAAAATTATATTTAACATCCACGTGCTTGCTCTCTTACCAACGTGACAAGCAGTCACTTTCGTCAGGAGTTCGTGAAAAAGATATGTGGTCGGAAACTAAACAGGAAGCTACTTGTGGAAGTTAAAACTAATAATGTCAGTCATTTCACAACTTGAACCTTTAAGTGGGAACCACGCGCGTGCGTGTGTGTGTTCTTATAGCAAAGACGCATCAGGTCATCAGTGTCCATCGAGGGAAACCAAACCCCTGATTTTAGCGGTGTAAATCCGAAGACTTACCGCTGTTCCAGCAGAGGACAATTGGAACCAGAATCTAAACACAACTAAATGAAGATTGCTGCTCTAGTCAGTATTGGTGGATTCTCAGAGTTTACCCAGAGATCCGAAACGGCGATGACAGTCGCTAATTCACACTCGTAAATTTACTCTGTAAGCGGGAGCACAACATGTTCGATTCTCAATCATGCAAGTAGTGAATACATCAGCTGATAAATGTATCATTGAAGAGTATATACTACATACATATAACAGTACTAAAGTGAATAAAACTGTAGATTAATTAGAATGTATATAAATAAATAATAATGACATATCTGTCTACCATCGGCAGGAATCGAACCTCGGAATTATGTGTGAATCTGTAAAATCACCGTTGGTCCATCGGAGTAATTCAATAAGCAAAGATTTGGGAGGCAAACCAAAATAATCCGTCTTAAAACCCTGACATGTGCACGAGTACTGGTTTGATAGGTATGTCCGTCTAGAGACATCACCAACAACAGTAACCAGAAACTGTTTAGCAAACCCACAATAATTAACACACTGCAGTTTAGCGTAAGAACTAGGCCTAACAAAATCGAATACTAGCCCTAATAACAAATATATGCTAAGCCTAACTGTAGCGTCGCATATTTTAACCATAGAACGAGGCGTAACAATCAGAAACCTAACTGATTTATGAAGGTTAAAGAATATAAAGCCTCCTGCTAGTACAGCGGTAAGTCTACTGATTTACAATGCTAAAATCAGGGGGTTCGATTCCCCTCGGTGGGCACAGCAGATATCCCGAGGTGGCTTTGCTATAAGAAACAATACAATACAAAATAAAAAATATAAAATGTCTAGATTAACCTGTTGACTGCCAAGTATTTCAGCTGCTACAATACAACTCTAATGCTTCTTCATTTTGTAACTTTTTCGTGACGTCATTTTGGATCGAAAGTGAAACAATTTGTAAGTAGGTCAAATGCATGTATGGTGCTGACATTTAGCGTTGAAGTTAGGTATTATTTAGAACGAATTAACTCGTCCGTGGCACTGTGTTACCGATCGGCTTGGACGAGTTATCTCGTCTACGGCACTGAACGGTTAATAAAATTAACTTTTGTGAACCGGAATGTTTGATACTTGTATTGTTTAGCCGAGCACGAAATTTTCTTTCAGTATCATTGTATTAAGACAATTTGATGAATGAGGGCAAACTCAGAATCGAATTTTTTTTTTGTTCCTTTAATTTTAACACATTCTGCAGATTTATAGGCACATCACATACATGAACTGGAAAGGTTCCATCACTCCTGTTCTCAATGAATCTATGATTCATTTTGATGAAGGATTTCCCACAACAGGGTTTTAAAAACTTATAATGGATGCAATGTTGTTGTTTTTTGAAATAAGAAAGAAAACAAGTGTCAACTTCCACGACAACGTAATTAAGGAAATGGTTTTTTCTAAAGTCAATCATGTTAAAAGCGCAGTCATTTAAAAGACCGTGGCTATAGCATCATTAACTCATCCATCACAGTTTAAGTCAACTGAAAAGCGGCAGTTGACACTTTATTATCAACAAACCTACAGAAAATTTCCATGAAAAAACCAAATAAAAAACGCATTAGTTTATAAAAGTGTTCCACCTTTTACGAACAACCCTACACTTTTAAGGAACATATAGTGGTTGAAATGTGTTTCTTTACTAACAACCTAGTAAGATCAGGTTCTGATGTATCATCTCAATTAATCATTCATTATTATTCAGCGGAGTGGATACTAAGTTATGTGATTTTTTTTTGTCTTTTCTTTCCTAAAACGTTTAGTTTCGTTGAAGAATTTCGAGTAGAGAATCAATGTGTCATCTTATTTGCCCCACCTCGGTTCAAGTCTGCTTCAAAAACAACAAACAAAGCAATACCTTAGTCACTTCGTGTAACATTTGCCTACAAGTTTTCAAACCCTCGTATTATACTGAAAATAATGCTAAGCCTAACATTTTTTTCTAAGCTTATATATCGTACCGAAACATATGCTGTACCTAACAACTTTTTTTTTAATAACCTCATGGTTGTGTACCAAAACAGTTGCTAAGCCTAACTTTTTTTTTTCTAAGCCTACATGTCGTACCGAAACAGATGCTATGCCTAATGACTTTTTAATAACCTCATATTTGTTCCAAAACAGTTGCTAAGCCTGATGCCTTTTTTATAATCTCGTGTATTTGTACAGAAACACCAGTTCTTTTGGGACAGTAAAATTAATGCAAATAAAATAATAAAAATTGACGTTAGAAAAACAAGTAATTATGTTATTAATCCTTAAGTTACCAATCTGATTTGTAACTGACGTAAATAGAATTAATAATAATTCACTTATCTAATTCACACCACAACAGTCGTTGTTTGTGAAATCTAAAAATATGTCTGTCGTATTCCAGTTGGCCTCATAAGTACAAGTATCAGGTTTGTTTTGAATATCGCGCAAAGCTACACAAAAGCTATCTGCACTAGCCGTCCCTGATTTAGCAGTGTAAGATTAGAGGGAAAGCAGCTAATCATCACCACCCACTGACAACTCTTGGGCTACTCTTTCACCAACGAATAGTGGGATTGACCGTAACATCATAACGACCCCACAGCTGAAAGGGCGAGCATGGTGTGACGGAGATTCGAACCCGCCATCTTCGGTTTACAAGTCTAGTGCCTTAACCACCTGGTCATGCCAGGCACAGGTATTGTTAGCACTAGATGTTACAGATATATTGTGGTTTACATACAACATTCTTTTGTTTGTATTAGCCTTAACCACCTGGTCATGCCAGGCATAGGTATTGTTAGCACTAGATATTACAGATATATTGTGGTTTACATACAACATTCTTTTCTCACATTCAGATATAAACTGTTAGAACTTGCAAATTCTTTTCTCACATTCAGATAAAATTTTGTTTGGCCTTTATGTAAATCACTTCCTTCAGTACCATAATGCATACTTTATACAACTACTATTTTGAATAAAAGAAACAAAACAGTGTTACGAGGGATTCAAAAAATAAAAATGTAACTTATTAATTTTAATAACTGACAAAATTTTCCCGCTTTGAGTTTAATCCAATTTTATTATTATACAACATAAAACGTACATGATAATCTGTTTTTTGTTTGTTTTCTTTATACAGGTTAAAAAAAGTGATAAAAATGAGAGGTGTATGAACTACAGCACACATACAACACGAATAAAAATCATAAGAATGTACAAGGAAGACACAGTCCTAGTGCTTGGAATTCTTTGACATATTCATCACTGCAACTATAGCATCAACTGGATCAATAAATTCTCGCATGTGTTTGTGTCCAAGTATCCAGTCTGGTTGGATTTGTGGCTGGGTTTTGGTGACATGGGGAATGCAGACAGACATGCTGGAAATCACGCTCTTGGAACACACAGAAGATGAAAGAAATGAAGACGATAGAGTGGTGGACAACCGAGCTTTGGTCAGTTTCCTTTCCTCTTCCATCTTGTGTCGCCTACAGGTAAGATAATGGAGACTTTGGATTTTCTCCATCACATTCTTGTTAGATTTCATCACCTACAACAAAGTCAAGTCAGCATTCAGTTAAGTTCATACACTCTTTCAAGTAATATATGTTTCAGATAATAAAGACAGTTGACAGTTGCAAAAATAAAAATATGACAGAAGACATTACAAGAAATTCACAATTAATTAGATTTCAAACAAACCAAAATTATTACACAGTTTGTTCTCTCCAGGACAATATCAAAGCTGACCCAAATTAGAAAATTTGCAAATATACCACATGTAAATTCAAGTTAGAAAAAAACCAAAGTATTACAACACTTAAGAACACAAAATATAAACACTGTAGAGGTAAAATGAACACTAAAATAATCTTTTGTTAGACTGTTAATAACTGTGATGAATATCCTCTGTGCCATTCTACAGCCTAGTGTGCAAACAGTATCCTCTGTGCCATTTTACAGCCTAGTGTGTAAACAGTATGCCTCTGCCATTCTACAGCCTAGTGTGCAAACAGTATCCTCTGCCATTCTACAGCCTAGTGTGTAAACAGTATCCTCTGTGTGCCATTTTACAGCCTACAGTATCCTCTGCCATTTTACAGCCTAGTGTGCAAACAGTATCCTCTGTGCCATTTTACAGCCTAGTGTGCAAACAGTATCCTCTGTGCCATTTTACAGCCTAGTGTGTAAACAGTATCCTTTGTAATATATTTCTTGTTTTACATTTATTAAAACAACAAAACAACAGTGTAGTTAAAACACTAAGAATTAATTGTATACCATCACCACCCTATTAATGTAATCACATTTTTACCATCTCACTTCACAACAAATCTGACACATTTCAGACACCATAATTTTCGGATATTTCTGTTTGGCTGCTCTCTTCCTTGTAACAAGTTTACAAAGATAAAAGTCTATCTAGATTTTAATTTCTACTAGCTGGTCGATAGTCGTTATTACCGAGGCCTTCCCAGGATCCTGGAAGAAGATCCATAACAGTGTACAGACTTTCGAAAAAATAGTTTCACCCTTCTCTCTGTAGATTCGCAAGAGGTCCAGCAGAGTATCGAGAGAACCAGTCACTGTCCACACAGAATCCACCGTTTTATCATACTGTTGATGTGGAAAGAAAACAATTCATTGAGATTGTGTTACAATATGATGAGAAAATCAAGTGAAACACACACTGTGCATCTATTACACAAAGAGAGAGAGAATGCTATCAAGTTACACTTATTAATTTGTGATAAGAACCAGATGCCCACTTACATCAAAACTGAAATCTAATTTGATAACGAGTACAGCTAATTAAGTACGCTTTTCTTACATGTGTAATTATATAAACTATAATGCTTTGTTTCATCAAAGACAAGGGTACTCTCAGTATTAAAGATAACTTAGGCCATAAATACATGACACTTATCTTAAATACAATAACATTGTATAATGTAGCTTAAACAACAGAATTATAAGATATATACAATATTTGAGTAATACCTGCACATGCATACATAAAACAAAGAAATTAACACATTTCTTCAGTAGTAAAGTTTGAAACACATTTACAAGTTCATTTCAATGCAATTTAAGTGTTTTTTTAATCCCTTGTACTTCTTACTCTCATGAAAATGGTATAAATTAAAACTTAAGTCACAAAATGATGCAGTTAAGTTGGTCTTTTTATAGTAATAGCTGAGGAAAAAACGTTTTTATACGGAAACAAATTAAGGGTAAGTTAGGTCCCAGGCTAAACGTTTTATACAGAGCCCATCATGAAAAAACAAAAAAGTGAAACCACAAAATGGGGTTTTTTTTTTTTTTCACCCTAGCCCCCACCTATAATACTCCTTTAAAGCTCTGTGAATGGTTAGGATTTCAGTTTCACACACAAACTTTCTCAGAGTTCTTTGTTAAGGTCTGTATGTTATGGTAATAATAAAACAATGACTTTCAAAGTTCAGGTCTGTATGTTATGGTAATAATAAAACAATGACTTTCTCAGAGTTCTTGTTAAGGTCTGTATGTTATGGTAATAATAAAACAATGACTTTCTCAGAGTTCTTTTGTTAATGTTATGGTAATAATAAAACAATGACTTTCTCAGAGTTCTTTTGTTAAGGTCTGTTTGTTATGGTAATAATAAAACAATGACTTTCTCAGAGTTCTTTTGTTAAGGTCTGTATGTTATGGTAATAATAAAACAATGACTTTCTCAGAGTTCTTTTGTTAAGGTCTGTTTGTTATGGTAATAATAAAACAATGCAAAGATTTCATGAAAACAAATAAAGGAAAATAGCAGAAAATATTTAATGTAAGTTTAAAGCCGGGTGTTAAACTGTCATTACAGAAGCATCTGGTTTATAAAAACCAGTTTAGAAATGAAATAAAATAAGGTTAACTTGCAACAAGAAATAACTCAGTATTATAGAGGTGTTGCAGAAACATGCAGTACTGGATAAGAGGAAGATTGAAGAAGCTAAACGTTACACAATGTAAACAGCTCGCCTTTCTTGATGACGAGAAACCCACTTGAAATAAAAATGTATTTTAGAACGGCTGGTATTAACACTTACTGATAAGCAAAGACCAACGTTTCGACCTTCCTAGATCATATTTAGAAATAAAATGATCAATGAACAATAATACATTTGAAGCAGAACCTATGTTGTCATGGTAACAACCCAAGTGAAACAGAATCTCTGTTGGAGAATACAAACCTTGGCAAGATTTAACAAGATGTTTGTGGAATATTTAATCAATTCCATGTGAGGCAAGCTTCGGTTACAGCTTCGTATCAACTGGAAAAGGATTTCTACTGCACTGCCTTCTGCTATCTTCTCACAACATGACGCCGAGAGCCGGGTAACAACATCTGGGCAATTACATAAAATGGTTTAGCACAACTTTCAAAAAATGTAAAACAACCTTACAAGGAAATTATGGACAACATAAAAAGCTTTGGTATAAACACAGTAAGTGAAATTTAAAAATTTTAGAAGAAAGAAAGATTAATAGTGAAATAATTAAAACAATCGTTTTCTTTGGTTAAACAAAAGTTTCATTTTAAAATTCCACCTACATTTCTTAAGGGAACTTACTAGGAGAAACGTGAAGAAAAAATATCTACAGTCTAACCTGAATTTATCACTTTTGTTAGGCCTAAAAATATATTTTTCCATCCTAGACATTCTACATCAATACTCATTCTATAACAGACAACCTCAGATGGTTATTATATCACACACCAGTGTTTAATAAGTTTTCCTGGTTTAGTTCAAGTGAAGGTAAAACCATTAAAATCTTTACGCAGAATAAAAACATTTTAACAGTTTTTCCAGAATGTAAAAAAAAAAATTATTATTGGTCCCAGAAACAGAAAAATTTTCATGATTTTAAAATGTTAACTCTAGCGTTTAAGTGATTGCAAAAATGATTCCAACAACAGATGGAATCTTGTGTAATTGCTAGTCTCAAAAATTACTTTTTATGTAATGTATGCACTCTCAGATATAAAGACAGAGGGCAAATGCAACAAACAAAATCGTTTGTAATTCATTAAATACTTACTACACATGTACAACTCTTCTTAAACTTACAAAAATCTCAACTTTTATATTCAAAACAAACATTTTGTAAGCCATATATTAAAGGATCTGACACTGCCTAGCAGCACAGAATAGAACGACATACACAAACACTCGAGCATTATACAACATGCACGTGTTCGTGATAAAAGTTGTCACAATATTTTATTAACACTCAGGCTTCTTACTAAACAAAATGTTTCATTTAGTTTTCCAGTACATTTTCTCAGTGGTCACACTAGAATGTGAGCATCAGAATATAACAGAAATGTATTGAATATGTTGGTATTTCCAAGAAACAGAGAAATCCATAAGATAATAAAATAGCACTTTGCACTTTCTCATAACCAGAATGGAAGAGATAAAAGCAGAAATTAGTACTATTATGATTAATTTGTTTTTTTAAAAGGTAACAGACTTAATACATTAAACCATCAGCAAAGATAAACCAACACCGTGTCCGAAGCAAGTGAAACTTTGACATTTTTCGCTACGTCATCCGTCAACATTGAGAAATTTAGTTAAGTTTGTTCTAAAAAACAAAATTCCTGGATTTAAGACCCACAAGAACGTTTGGTCATACATAAAACTTGAAAAATTATTTCTCTCCTGTTTTCTAATTACAAATCTTGAGAGTAATTAAAACAAGTGGGTGTCGTAACATGAGAGCTAAAAAATCTCAGTCTCACCTAAATGCATCAGTGCAGACAAGATGTAGGATAGATTTCGGCAACGTAATAAGAAATCTAGAGCCGAAGTTGTTCGATTACATAATTTCTTATCTTCAGTAGCGTTCGCATTAACGGTTTTCAATCTTTCTCTTATTGTTTTCAGTTGACGACTCTTGAGTTTGCAACGCTGCACGTGCCCTCGCCAAGCAGCCTGATGTGAAAGAAACATATTACTACAATATTAATTTTTTAAACAATGACAAATGATATACAAAGAAACTGATACACTTACCTACATGTTGTCAGAGTTCTAATTTTTCTCTCTGTTACATATCTAAAGAAAACAGATTAATTTGCACATCTAATAATAATCTAACCACTACAACTTAATGTAAGTGATTTTAACATTTTTAGTAATATAACAGAAACATGACCTTTGAAATTCCCGGAACCACCTGACTCGTTAACAGACATAACACACGATTGAACTAGGCAACACGATTCGACAAATCTAGGAACTAAATCTACTGAACCAGAGAAAGAGACTATAACAAACCTGAAATTGTTATACTGATGGTTATGAAAAACAGACCAAATAATCTGATTAGATAAAATAATTGCAAGAAACTTTTGGATATGAGCAGAATTATAATAAAATAATTATGGATCAACACAATGGTCAGCCATCTTAAATATATCTTCTCTTCTGTATGGATGGTGCCACACAAACATACCCTAATCTCCTGCTCAGACCAGTCAAGATTCATTTTACAAAATCCAATTTAACAGGCACTTTCTGAGCATGATTCGTTAGCTGCAAAAATCTGATTATTGCAACAACAACAACAACAAAAATCCCTGTAGAAGGCAATGAACAACAAATAACAGATCTATTTCTCACTTATGTGATAAAATACCACCCAATAATAAACATTGTTAACAGATAACTGTAGACATATCACAGTAGAAAACCAATAAACTTGCAACGCCCTGGTCTCATTGCAGGAAACATCAGAACAAGAATGGCAGGCCTAAAACAGCTTCAAGGTCAAAGGTATTAGACACAGGGCAAATCTGTTATGGCTACACTACACACAAGTTTGGTTGAAAAATAGCCTCCTATTTGGTTTTACCCAAAATTCCATTATCACAACTCAAATTGGTTCAGCTCTCTAGGGCTAAAGCCATCCTAAAACGTGCCTTCGACTCCTCTGTAGCCCCTGCATTCAACAAACAGTTTTATTGTTCCAGCTGCTAAATATTAAAGCATGTATACCTACAAGACATAGCCCACTTCTCCATCAATCTCTATCTGGTCCTCTACACAGACCAGGAAGAAACTGGTTCCATTCTTGACTTAAGATCTGGATAACATTTTATTCACACATGAATTATGCAAGCTCTAATAATCCTTATAAAAAATCTGACCACTAAAACTTAACAGGTCAACTCAATATTTATGCTAAACTTCAGTGTACACACTTTACCTTCCAATCTACACTTGATTGTACAAACCTGTATAACTGTAGCTGCATTTTGTTCCTTTACCAACCTCCTATAAACCAACCATGAACGCACTTTTGCCTGTATCACAGTTGCTGCCTTTTCTTGTGTAAGGAGATAAATTCGAGCAGCTCTCTGGAACAGTATTACGTTCTGTCGCAGACGTAAAAAACCACAGTCTCTGCAAGCGTCCTCTCATCCACCTCTGGAGAAGTCATGAAATACTTAATGTAAGACATCACAAGTTGTACAGTTACAATAAATCAAATTTTGGCAAAAGCAAGTTTACAAAAATCAGAAGTACTTATAAAAATAGAAGCATGTTCTGTTTCACTTTCCAAAACCACTAAGAAGTATATCACTGTTCAAAGAGATACATATTTATAATTTAAAATATGCCATATTAGCTCAAATAAGGAAACTTCTTAACTACAGTAATAGTAATAAAATAAACATAACAAAATTGTCTTTATTTTTTATAAACACTCAAAAATAAAATATTAGTTTTGTTCTAGGTTATACAACAGTTATTGTGCTGTTTTTATAAGTTGTCTTTGTTTAGAAAAACGTTAAAATGTGCAAGTCATACCTGTAGGGATTATCACACAGTATTCACATTGATGAGTTAATTTGATATTTAACATTAAAAAAACCATTTAATGTAAGTAACCCCCCCTACCACACATTTCCACAATCCTTTTGATAGTTTTCCACACCTTTTCACATGACAAACTTTTTTCAAGCTCAACTTTCAACCAATCATTATCTTAAAAACATAAATGATATATTAATTGAACTTGTCACACACTTCTTGTAGTTTGTTTGGAAGTTTGCATAAAGCTACACAAGGACTGTCTGTGTTAGCCATCCCTAATTTAGCAGTGAAAGACTAGAGTAAATGGAGCTTGTAATCACCACCCACTGCTAATTCTTGGGCTACTCTGTTACTAACAGACAATACGATTGACCATCACAAAAACCACCCCCAGGGCTGGCGTGTTTGGTGGGATGAAGATTCAAGCCACAAGCCGCAACCCACAGATTGTGATTTGAGTGATATAACTGCCTAGAAGTGTCAGGCCCACCCACTTCTTTTGAAAACAACAATGCCTTACATTGAGACTGGTAAGATCATTTTAATACTTCTACAAAACTGTTACGTGTTTTGTTTTACAGACAATAAGAATTCCCATATACGTTTGATTTTCACAGGTCCAGCTCTGTTGAAGAGATCTGGTACAGATGACAAGTTTTCTTGATGGCAACTTGTGACAGACAAAAACTTGTATTAAATGTTACAAAACCTGTAAATCACTATTTAATAATAAACGAAATAAAAGCAAATGCAGTCAAACACGTTTAACTTTAATAGTTTTCACCCAAAACATATCTTAGTTTTAACTTTTGGAAGAAAAACTATATATAGTGCAAAGACACTTCAATCTTCCAAACACAAAATAAACTCTAAAATGAAATGTCTGAAAAAAAGTCTTACCACAAAAATTTTCTTCAATGTACTTAAATTGAAAAACTGTAGAGCAGTGTGGAAATTATGGTAGCTTACAAGTGATTTTATTCCCAAATTTCTGGGGTCAGATGTGTATCAAGTTGCACTCTTTATGCATAAAAATAATGCCCATATACTTTGACCAGTATGAACATTTAATGTTTAAAAACTAAGATTACTAGCCTGAATAACAACAACTGCATCCAGTTGTTTCTTCGCCAACCTCAAATTTAATATTCGTCGGTAAAACCTTTGAACTCGTACAGCCGATAGATGACGTAATACCATGGCTACAAAACATTCCACTTTGACAGTTCTTGCCATAAGTAAAGCCTATAATTTAAAATAAACAAAAGATAATTATTTATCAATATTCAATAATACAAAATATACTACAGTAATATGACCAACAAGAAATTCAACATTTCAGAAATTTTAGCATAAAAACTTTGTTATTAACACAGCAAGTTCACACAAACACCCCTATTTAATTATAAATCTAAATATAACATTCAGTTTTATCACTTTTTGTGATAAGTAAATGGAAAGGTCAGACATTCTATTTATTATTTTTAGAGGTACTCAGTGATATCCATAAGTAACATATTCAACAAATCAAGTTTCAAAACATTTAAAGATTAAAATGAAAACTTGTTAAATCAGTGTTTTGATATGAATACAGATTTTTAGGACTAAATATCAAACGTTTTAATGTTTGTTTTTCCAACATTTAGCATCCTAAAGCAGCTTAAACTCATTGGTAAACTGTGCCACATTTAGTATACCTAGATCTTAGAGCATTTCATAATCTACAATTTCAACTAATGAACAGACCTCGACAATGTTTCGACTAATATAGATACATAAAGTAGCTGATAAAAAACAACATCTGAAACAATGATTTACTTACATCCAGGTGTTTTGAGCCAAGAAACCACGAACAGCTTCTTGTAATTTTACTCTAATTTCAAGTTGCTGGTCCATCTGAAGAAGTTGCTGGCATTGTAACCAACTACGTGCCTTGACTTGGAGTAGTAACACTGGCCGATAGATTTTCAGATAACGTCTTTTAATCAGAGCACTTTTGTACCATCTTTGAATTGTAATGGCTGCCTTTAACCTTTTCACTTGTCGACGTACTAACCAACCTCTTGTAGCTGCTTGAAGCTTCACTGTGCTGCTTTGTAATCTCTCAAACCTGTAATCATTTTTTAAACTTATTTCACACAAACTGTTCATTACAATTTCTGTAATACATGCAACTGAAATGAATCTTCGCTTCAAGTTGGAAGAAAAATTCAGAATAAAAGTATTACAAAGTGAGAAACAAACTGGATATAATGTGATATCATGAAGACATTACAAAGTGAGAAACAAACTGGATATAATTTGATATCATGAAGATTTTACCAAGTGATAAACAAACTGGATATAATGTGATATCATGAAGACATTACCAAGTGAGAAACAAACTGGATATAATGTGATATAATGAACACTTTCAGTGGAAATCTTTATTTTTGTAATTAAAACCGCACCATTTAAGGCCAAAAGAAATTTCCATGAACTGCAAGATTTGTTGTTAAAAAATGCCTCAAAATAGCCAGCTTCTATAGGGAGAAATGTTGATTTTAATTACAATAAATACATATTTACATTTTAAAGATATTCGTGATAAAGTTAATCACCCAGTGGGATCCTCATCTGTTTAATCTATTTAAATTATAAATCATTACTATTATTTGGCTAAGTAACTTTACCAATACACTTTAAGTGTTACATTAAATTTTATAGTAAAACAAATTATTGATAGAAGCAAACAGGTACACATCATATTCCAATTAAATCACTTGTTGAATCCAAACAAATCTTGATGTATATATTTCAACACGTTGTTCAACTTGCATTATTTAACATAAAATAGAGTTGTATCTATTATTCTATAAAACCAACACTTTGTAAACAATTCAGCAGTGCATACTAAATTTCAAGTTATGATATGCTTAACAAACTTAATTGAAAAACTTTAAATGATTCACTTAACAAATAATATATACAAGCAAATTTACTGAATTTTTTTCAGGCAACAATAGCTACAATGGTCAAACAACACAGAAGTATAACAAACCTAATCTTTTGTGTTCGATCCTCACGTATTGCCCGAAACCAACGTTGAATCACCACAGCAGCTCTTCGCTGGAGAAGAAACTGTTGTCTTAGTTTTCGCCCTCGATATGAGGTTTGAATGTAAACAACACGATTTCTCACAACCTGAAACCTTTTTCTATATATTGTTGCTCTAAAGCACGCTTGAATTATCACAACACTCTTTCGAAGCTCAAGATAGCCTTTTCTCACTTCTTTTGCTAACAACCAACTTCGAAAGTATTTCTGTATTTCATATACTGCCCTGAGTTTCTTTTGGTACTTCCCCCTAGCCAGCACCATGCGATACCAAGACTGCAACTTCATGGCCGAGGACCTCATTACTAAGAATTTCTTTCTTACAATGACGCAACGTATGACAGACTGAACAATACGTGCAGAAACCATGGTTTTCGTAATTCTCCTTGCCACGAAGCCTCTGTAAGCGCTTTGGATTATTATGGCACTCTGACGAAATTGCACAAATTGCTGATGATACAACCTGCATTGTAACTTTGCTTTCCATCTCTGTTGAAGAAGTACAGTTGTCTTTTTCAGTTGAACAAATTGTTTTCTTGTCCTATGTGTCCTGTATGCAGCCTGTATTGTGGTAGCAGCCCAACGATTACGACCAACCGTTTTCCTTACAACGTAACCTCGCCACCAAGCCTGCACCTTGATGCAAGCGTTACGTAGCAACTGGTACCTTCTGTACTCAGCTCGTCCAGAGAGCTTTGCTTTAAACTTTTGCTGAATGAATGTAACCGCACGACACATCTGTAAAAATTCTGCTCTCTTTATCAAACCACGGACATACTTTTGTAAAGTAACACAAGCAGCCCTCATTTCCAGAAACTTGTTTCTTGCTATAAACATTTTCATGTAGGACTGAATTATAATTGAAGCCTTTTCTTCCTTCATTTTTTCCTGACTAAATATCCCTTAAACCAAGCCTGTACCAATGTGGTAGCCGTCTCTTCCTCAGAATTTCTCTTTTGAGTTTCTGGAGTATTAAAACATCAGTTACAAGCTGTCGGATCCTGATGAACAGACTTTTCTTCTCTGAAAGTTCTTTCTAGCAATAAATCCCCTGATGTATCTCTGAATGATTATGGCTGCATGGTGTTCTTTCTTCAAGTGTTGTCTTACCTGGTGCCCTCGCCAAGAGCTCTGGATTACCAACACTGCTTTCTTCATTACTAAGTAACGTTCCAATTCCCTTCTTCCGTTCAGAAAAGCTCTGAAATGAGCTTGAAGTACCAATGTTGCTCTTTTTCTTGCAGCATATTTCTTTCTCTCTATATATCCTCTGTAAAGAGTTTGAATTATTACAGCACCATCTCGTCTGCGTTTCAGTGCTGATCGAAGCTTCCAATCCCGATATGCTGCCTGGATTCTTATCACAGACTCCTTCAAGCTCAAGTAGAAAGCTCTATCTTTCTGTCCCATCAAATATGCTTTGATAGCTTTCTGTAAAACTACTACTGCTTGTTTAAGTTTAAGAAAAGACTTGCGATCTGAGTATCTTCTGAAGCAAGTCTGAATCCTTGTTGCAGCAAAATGCCACTGACGAACTTCTTGCCGAATTTTCCAGCCTCTGTAACCCGCTTGAATTGTTACGACTGCAGTTTTAACCTTGTGAAACTCGTGTTTTGCCGACCTGCAAGCCTTGACAGCTCTGTATCTTCTTTGTAGGTTGATGACCACTTGCTTCAGTTGAATGTATTTCTTCCTAACCAAATATTGTCTGATGCATTCTTGCACTGTCACAATATTATTGCAATACTTCTGCAGCAATCGTCTACATATCCACCCCCCCGTACCCAAGCCTGTATTGTTAGAATAGCTCCCTTACTGATGTGGTACTGTAACATGGTTCTTTTCCCCAAACTCCAAGCACGGTAACGACATTGTATTATTACAGCTGATCTTCGCATTAGCAGATATTTACTTCTCTGCCGAAACATTCTGTACTGAGCTTGGATCAAAATACACGCATGAGACTGAATTCGGATTTCTTTCCGGACCTTCCAGCCACGGACTCCAGCTTGCAGAGTGATAGCAGCTCCTTGAGCAAGTAAATACTCTCTTCGACAAACCACAGCTAGTTTCTTTGCTCTGTACCTTTCTTGGAGTACAAGAGTGGCCCATTTTAAAATTCTAAACCTTTTCTAACTAGAAATCCTCGTATCAGCTTCTGGATCCTTCTACAAGCTACCTGAAGCTCTAAATAACGTTTCCTGGACTTCATCATTCTAAACTGTGTCTGCAAAGTGATCGTGGCTTGTTTTAAGTTCAAGAAATTCCTCCGAATTTCTTTTCCACACTGCCAAGCACGCACTCTTTCCTGCATTTTGTAGGTAACCAAACAGAGTTCCATGTATCGTGATCTTTGTTGGTACATTCGTACACATGCTTGAAGTTTTATCACAGCTTTCTTTTGCATACAGAACTCTCGTCTTTCCACGAATCCTCGATATGCAGCTTGGATGAGAATTGCAGCATTTCTTTTCAGAATATACTCTTTTCTTTCCTTCCGACAGTTTAGAGTAGCAATGCGTCTATCTTCTATTTTCTTAACGTAATTCTTGATTAACAAATAATGCCTGCGTGCAATAAACCCTTTCATTCTGGCTTGTAAAACCAATACAGCTTGTCTATAAGCCAGGAAGTCTTTTCGAGCTTTTTTTCATTCTGAATTGTGCTTGTACTTTAACCACTAGTTTTAGGAGTAGAAGGAACCTCAGTCTCTCTTTGTTTCTTGCTAACGTAGCTTTAAAATGTTGCTGCAGAGTGATTGCTGCATGCCTTATCTGAAGAAAACGTTTTCTAGCCATTAACATACGAAAGTAGCTCTGCAACTTTATTACAGCTGACCTATGGGTCAGGTACCTCTTTCGGAGAAGGTAGGACCTGATATAAGATTGTAATATGACAACACTTTTTCTCAGAGCAAGATAATCCTGCCTAACCTTCTGTCCCGTCTTAGTGTTCCTCCACCACTTCTGAATACAAACTACTGCTGTTTTCTGTTTTTTAAAGAAATTTTTTGCCAAATAACTTCTTGCGTGTGCTTGCAATATAACGACAGCTTTTTCTTTTGCCAGAAAACTCCGTCGAGTTTTCTTCGTCCTGTACCATCGTTGTATGTTTATTACTGCATAACGGATTCTCAGATAAGCCATTCTGCACTGCTGACCATGATATATAGCTCTCACGACTCTTTGAAGTCTAAGAATAGCAGCATACAATTGATGGTATTTTAGTCTAGCTAACCACCCTTTCACAACAGCTTGAATGGCCACAGCTGCTCGCTGCTGTCTTTCCAGTCTTTTCCTGACTAACCAACCACGAACAAGAGCTTGGATGAAGATGATGGAACACCTTATACGGATATATTCTCTTCTCTGTGTACACCCTATTATGTGGGCACGATATTGGCTTTGTATTGTTTTAACAGCCAGTTGGAATTTCAAGTAAGATTTCCGTGCCTTCCAGGAGCGGATATACTTCTGTAAGGTAACAGCAGCAACTAATCTTTCCTTCATTTCCTTCCTTGTTCTGAAGCCTCTGTAAGCAGCCTGGAAAGAAACAAACAAGATATCGGAAAATGTACAGCACATAACTTTAGTTACAAAGCAAATTTTCTCAGTTGTTTAAATGCAGATGTATGAAAACCTCATTGTTTATACAATAAAACATAATGCACGTCATATTTTCAATGCTGTTTACAGGAAAATATGTTAAGTTTTCCTTAATTAAGTACTCTACCACAATATATTACTACAAACCTGAATAACAACAGCCATCAGCTGTTGGTAGCTGGAATAGTTTCTCTATACGCAAGCTTTGCAAACGTTTCCTTGCTACAAAACATTTAAAGGCACACTGAATGATGGTCGCTGCCCTGTTTTGTTTGTTCAGTTGTTGCCGGTGTAAAACTTGCGAAGAGCTCTTTGAATTACTGTTGCAGCTTTAATTTTGGCCTGCAACATAAAGTACAATATTACCAAACAATACAAATACTGACAATACATGTATAGATATAAAGCAAAAGTACAACACACTATGAAAACAGTTTGGTTACTTACTTATCACTGTTACAAGTTAATAGTCTCCACATGATACGCTCAAACTGCTAAACTGGAATAAAAGTCGCTTACAATATATATATAGCTTGTAAAAAGGTACATCTAACGCTTTTTTCAATTTGGAACCATTTGTGAGGTGTAGATACTCTATGTAAACTCTCTTTGTAAATGGCTTATATAGATAAAAGAGTAATATCACAAGAGAAATAATACTCAATACAGTACATTCTCTCTCTCTTAAAGTATGTTTCAATACAGTTGAGATACAAGATATGCTTTTCTTAGTTTTCTTAGATAAGGAAGCTGTTTATTAAGATTCCCCAAATGTTTGTCTCTTACATCTAACGTTTTCAACAGAGTCAAACAAGAGGTACTCTACAGTTGAAACTTTAGTTTGCAAATTGGCTACAAGGACAGCACTGTTAGCAGCACTGAGGCACCAGGTTTGTTTACATCTGAAGTCTTGTGTTTTGGCTTATATTTTACCCTTATTTTAAATGTACATTTTGTCTTCCAATGAACCAAGAGCAATGCTAGTGCTGTTTAAAACTTTATTCAACACGAGAGCAGAAACCATCTTACAAGGTACATTAAGCCTTATTACAGATATTCCATTTACGTCACAATCTTCATCTCTGCATAAAGATGCAGTAGACACTGTCTTACTGAGGGTCCCTTGTTGGTTATTCTTACCAGTATCATAACACCCTGACCTTCAGTAATTCTCAGTCTGTCTAGATCTACCATATCATGACTTTACACAAAGTTTATTATTTCTTTGTGCCATAACATTTGTTATTAGAAGAAAGTGAAATGTCATACTAACAGTTATGTAGGGTAACTAAAACAAACAAAATGATATTTAATGTCACGACCAGAACCTACCTTCCTCTTGGCTTCTTCCTTCCTAATTTGTCGTCTCTTCCACGCAAGTTGTAAAATTCGGGCTGCACGAATTTCTTCACTCAGATCAATCAGTCGTGCACTGAGATACGTTACCAGGGTGATGACCACTTTCTCATCAGGAATAGTATTGGACATATCTGTTGGTTTAGTCAAAATGGGAATACCTCCAAGCTCTTGCATCTAAAATGAGTTAAACCTTCTTAAACACCGACATTTTATGTCAGTGCTAAGTTTCATAAAAAAGTGAACCATTCTACACAACTGATTAATAAACCAAGTATGAAAAATTCAATTCATTTTTTTTCTTCCAGAAAAATAATATTCAAATTTAAATTATTTACAATATAATTAGTGTTATTACTTTGTTATAATTTAAGTTCTGTGAGATAGATGTCAGATGAGTCATAATGTAAATTTTTAATAGAAATTAAGCTTCTAATATGATGAAGCAAAGGTACAGGGACAAGGTTCACTCTTCTAACAACAAATTTTAGTTGAACTAATGATAAACATAAGTCATGTTGAATGAAAAGTCAGCTTCCATAGGTATGCCAGTGATCTGTTTAAACGTTTTTCAAAGGTCACATAGTTATAAGAGTTAAAGTTGCATATTGGTCTTCTATATAAACATATCAGTGTCAAAGAACAAATTAATTAAATATTAATAATACTCAAGTCTTGTAAAACTTAATACATGAAATAATAAAGTTGTATGTTGGAAGGACAATTAAAAATTCATTCAAGAGAATAGAAAGTAGTCCAACATTCTAGAACTGTTGTACCGTATTCCTAAATAGGCCAAAACCAATGGCAAAATAATTTAAGAATTATTTTAGGTCATTAAATATGATATGACAGATTTAGTTACAGTATTTATTAATTTACAAGACAACCACATTTTAAAAGAATTTTGTAATTATATACAAAAGTAAATTTATTAACCCTTTAAAATGTGATTTTGTTAATCAATACGGTAACTAAATAATATTAACTAAAGTTTAGATATTCAATTACTAAATAATTCTCAGAAAATTATATAAAATTAGCAGTTATTTCATATTAATTTACTGAAGATTAGTAATAATATTAATTATATTAATTAAATTCTATAGATGAAATTTAAATATCCAATCTTCTCTATCTGTTTTATAATCTCTATCTCATTAAAGATGTACATTTTAAACCACGAGTCACAAACGTTTGTGGATAAATGCAAAATGTAAAAAATAATTCATTTGTTTTGGAATTTCGCTGAAAGCAACACGAGGGGCGTTATAATGTGGCCGTCAATCCCACTATTCGTTGGTAAAAAAGAGTAGCCCAAGAGTTGGCGGTGGATGGTGATGACTCGCTGCCTTCCCTCTAGTCTTCCAATACTAAATTAGGGACGGCTAGCACAGATAGCCCTCGAGTAGCTTTGTGCGAAATTCCAAAACAAACAAACAAACCAAATATGTACAATTTCTAAAACATATAAAGTAGTACAGGAAGGAATGGAAAACAATGTAAGGTACTGCATTCAGTACAGTAATAAATTTTCATGCTGATCCTCAGTCTTGTAAAGTTTATGATATGAGATAATTTATGAAAGAAGCCAAAATATAGAAGAGAATGAAAATGATGCTGCTGTAAATGAAACTTTTGCTGATATTTGGGAGTGTGAATAAAGAACAACTTCTCAAGTTGCTGACATTGAGGAAAGAACTGTACGGTTGCACTGATGATGTAGATGCTGAAAAAAAAAACAAAAAAAAAAAAAAAAAACAAAACTAGATTAACAGAAACTTGTTTTAGCAAAACAACGAAATCTTTGAACAAAATGTTACAGAGGTTTAATCTTTGATTAAAATAGTAACTGTATTCACTCTCCCACAGTATGGAGCTTGTTTAGTGGAAAAATATTGTGTAATAATTTCCATTTCATCAAATTTAAAATTATCTTACCGATTTTATGTGTCAGACTTCTTTCCATTTCGGGTTTCGTTATAAGTATCTGTGCTGTTTGAATAAGGGAATACCCACCGTTGTACCATAGGTTTATTTTTATTTTTAGGAAGGTAACTGTATATTCCTGTAATTGACTGTTTATCATGGTTCTTATTGGAACACAGTCAACAGTGGCTGACTGAGTTGTTGAATATCCAAATTGTAAAATACTTTTCATGTTTTCTAGTTCTCTATAGCTGCCCTCTAATTCTTTACTGGACTGAAAAACTGTATGGTGCTTGATGGATTTCAGCTTTTTAAATGAACCTTCAAGTGAACAGAAACTGTTGCGCAACAAGCTTTCTTCATAAAAGAACAACTTATATTTTTCATTTTCCTGTGGTTGACTAACCGTGGTTATTTCTCTGAAGTTTTCAAATTCGGCTTCTTCGACAAGATCATCTATCTCTTCTTCTACCTCTGTAACGTAGCTTTCATTTTCTTCGTATCTTCCAGTGCAGCTATAAAATAAATTAGTAAAAGTATTTTGTTTGTTTGTTTGGAATTAAGGTCAAAGCTACACAATGGGCTACCTGTGTTGTGCCCATCACGAATATCGTAACCCGTATTTTGGCGTTTTGAGCTTTCAGACTTACCACTGAGTCACTTGGGGCATGAGACTAATATTACGTATGTAAAAAATAATTTAGTAAAAATCAAAAACAGCTAAACAAAACAAAAAAGATGGAATAAATATAAATGTAAATGTACATTTATTAATGTAAGTTGTTTAATACATGGAAATCTAATTTTGTCCACAATGCATATTGTTATTTTTTTCCCTTTGATATAAACATGCGGAAAATTAAAGAAGTGACTGCTTTTAATCACATATGTCCCTGTGGGACAGAGGTAAGTCTTTGGATTCACAACGGTGAGATGAGGGTTCCATTACTCTCGGTGGATACAGCAGATAGCCTGATGTGGATTTGTTATAAGAAAACATGTACACACGCACACATAATCATGGGCCCAGCATGGCCAAGTGGTTACGGCACTCGACTTGTAATCTTAGGGTCGCGGGTTTGAATCCCGTCACACCACACATGCTCGCCCTTTTGACGTGGGGGCGTTATAATGTTACACGCCAATCCCACTATTCATTAATAAAAGAGTAATCCAAAAGTTGGCGGTGGATGGTGATTGCTAGCTGCCTTCCCTCTAGTCTTACACTGCTAAATTAGGGACGGCTAGCGCAGATAGCCCTCGAGTAGCTTTGCGCGAAATTAAAACAATACAAAAAAACACATAATAATGTATATAAATGGCCCGGCATGGCCAAGTGGGTTAAGGCGTTCCACTCGTAACCTGAAGGCTGCACCAAACATGTTCGCCCTTTCAGCCGTAGGGGCGTTATTATGTAAGGGTAAATACAACTATTCTTTTTCCACTAGGTAAAAGAGTAGCCTAAGATTTGGCG
>NC_134827.1:108915452-108980483 GCF_004210375.1 Tachypleus tridentatus
TAAAACACTAAGAATTAATTGTATACCATACCACTTACCCTATTAATGTAATCACATTTTTTCCATCTCACTTCACAACAAATCTGACACATTTCAGACACCATAATTTTCGGATATTTCTGTTTGGCTGCTCCTAGAACTCTCTTCCTTGTAACAAGTTTACAAAGATAAAAGTCTATCTAGATTTTAATTTCTACTAGCTGGTCGATAGTCGTTATTACCGAGGCCTTCCCAGGATCCTGGAAGAAGATCCATAACAGTGTACAGACTTTCGAAAAATAGTTTCACCCTTCTCTCTGTAGATTCGCAAGAGGTCCAGCAGAGTATCGAGAGAACCAGTCACTGTCCACACAGAATCCACCGTTTTATCATACTGTTGATGTGGAAAGAAAACAATTCATTGAGATTGTGTTACAATATGATGAGAAAATCAAGTGAAACACACACTGTGCATCTATTACACAAGAGAGAGAATGCTATCAAGTTACACTTATTAATTTGTGATAAGAACCAGATGCCCACTTACATCAAAACTGAAATCTAATTTCATAACAAATACAGCTAATTAAGTACGCTTTTCTTACATGTGTAATTATATAAACTATAATGCTTTGTTTCATCAAAGACAAGGGTACTCTCACTATTAAAGATAACTTAGGCCATAAATACATGACACACTTATCTTAAATACAATAACATTGTATAATGTAGCTTAAACAACAGTATTATAAGATATATACAATATTTGAGTAAGACCTGCACATGCATACATAAAACAAAGAAATTAACACATTTCTTCAGTAGTAAAGTTTGAAACACATTTACAAGTTCATTTCAATGCAATTTAAGTGTTTTTTTAATCCCTTGTACTTCTTACTCTCATGAAAATGGTATAAATTAAAACTTAAGTCACAAAAATGATGCAGTTAAGTTGGTCTTTTTATAGTAATAGCTGAGGAAAAAACGTTTTTATACGGAAACAAATTAAGGGTAAGTTAGGTCCCAGGCTAAACGTTTTATACAGAGCCCATCATGAAAAAACAAAAAAGTGAAACCACAAAATGGGCTTTTTTTTTCTCCTCCCCAACCCCACCTATAATACTCCTTTAAAGCTCTGTGAATGGTTAGGATTTCAGTTTCACACACAAACTTTCTCAGAGTTCTTTTGTTAAGGTCTGTATGTTATGGTAATAATAAAACAATGACTTTCTCAGAGTTCTTTTGTTAAGGTCTGTATGTTATGGTAATAATAAAACAATGACTTTCTCAGAGTTCTTTTGTTAAGGTCTGTATGTTATGGTAATAATAAAACAATGACTTTCTCAGAGTTCTTTTGTTAAGGTCTGTATGTTATGGTAATAATAAAACAATGCAAAGATTTCATGAAAACAAATAAAGGAAAATAGCAGAAAATATTTAATGTAAGTTTAAAGCCGGGTGTTAAACTGTCATTACAGAAGCATCTGGTTTATAAAAACCAGTTTAGAAATGAAATAAAATAAGGTTAACTTGCAACAAAAAATAACTCAGTATTATAGAGGTGTTGCAGAAACATGCAGTACTGGATAAGAGGAAGATTGAAGAAGCTAAACGTCACACAATGTAAACAGCTCGCCTTTCTTGATGACGAGAAACCCACTTGAAATAAAAATGTATTTTAGAACGGCTGGTATTAACACTTACTGATAAGCAAAGACCAACGTTTCGACCTTCCTAGATCATATTTAGAAATAAAATGATCAAGGAACAATAATACATTTGAAGCAGAACCTATGTTGTCATGGTAACAACCCAAGTGAAACAGAATCTCTGTTGGAGAATACAAACCTTGGCAAGATTTAACAAGATGTTTGTGGAATATTTAATCAATTCCATGTGAGGCAAGCTTCGGTTACAGCTTCGTATCAACTGGAAAAGGATTTCTACTGCACTGCCTTCTGCTATCTTCTCACAACATGACGCCGAGCCGGGTAACAACATCTGGGCAATTACATAAAATGGTTTAGCACAACTTTCAAAAATGTAAAACAACCTTACAAGGATATTATGGACAACGTAAAATGCTTTGGTATAAACACAGTAAGTGAAATTTAAAATTTTAGAAGAAAGAAAGATTAATAGTGAAATAATTAAAACAATCGTTTTCTTTGGTTAAACAAAAGTTTCATTTTAAAATTCCACCTACATTTCTTAAGGAACTTACTAGGAGAAACGTGAAGAAAAAATATCTACAGTCTAACATGAATTTATCACTTTTGTTAGGCCTAAAAATATATTTTCCATCCTAGACATTCTACATCAATACTCATTCTATAACAGACAACCTCAGATGGTTATTATATCACACACCAGTGTTTAATAAGTTTTCCTGGTTTAGTTCAAGTGAAGGTAAAACCATTAAAATCTTTACGCAGAATAAAAACATTTTAACAGTTTTTCCAGAATGTAAAAAAAAAATTATTCTTGGTCCCAGAAACAGAAAAATGTTCATGAATTTAAAATGTTAACTCTCGCGTTTAAGTGATTCCAAAAATGATTCCAACAACAGATGGAATCTTGTGTAATACTAGTCTCAAAAATTACTTTTATGTAATGTATGCACTCTCAGATATAAAAGACAGAGGGCAAATGCAACAAACAAAATCGTTTGTAATTCATTAAATACTTACTACACATGTACAACTCTTCTTAAACTTACAAAATCTCAACTTTTATATTCAAAACAAACATTTTGTAAGCCATATATTAAAGGATCTGACACTGCCTAGCAGCACAGAATAGAACGACATACACAAACACTCGAGCATTATACAACATGCACGTGTTCGTGATAAATTTGTCACAATATTTTATTAACACTCTTAGCCTTCTTACTAAACAAAATGTTTCATTTAGTTTTCCAGTACATTTTCTCAGTGGTCACACTAGAATGTGAGCATCAGAATATAACAGAAATGTATTGAATATGTTGGTATTTCCAAGAAACAGAGAAATCCATAAGATAATAAAATAGCACTTTGCACTTTCTCATAACCAGAATGGAAGAGATAAAAGCAGAAATTAGTACTATTATGATTAATTTGTTTTTTTTAAAGGTAACAGACTTAATACATTAAACCATCAGCAAAGATAAACCAACACCGTGTCCGAAGCAAGTGAAACTTTGACATTTTTCGCTACGTCATCCGTCAACATTGAGAAATTTAGTTAAGTTTGTTCTAAAAACAAAATTCCTGGATTTAAGACCCACAAGAACGTTTGGTCATACATAAAACTTGAAAAATTATTTCTCTCCTGTTTTTCTAATTACAAATCTTGAGAGTAATTAAAACAAGTGGGTGTCGTAACATGACAGCTAAAAAATTTCAGTCTCACCTAAATGCATCAGTGCAGACAAGATGTAGGATAGATTTCGGCAACGTAATAAGAAATCTAGAGCCGAAGTTGTTCGATTACATAATTTCTTATCTTCAGTAGCGTTCGCATTAACGGTTTTCAATCTTTCTCTTATTGTTTTCAGTTGACGACTCTTGAGTTTGCAACGCTGCACGTGCCCTCGCCAAGCAGCCTGATGTGAAAGAAACATATTACTACAATATTAATTTTTTAAACAATGACAAATGATATACAAAGAATAAGAGAAACTGATACACTTACCTACATGTTGTCAGAGTTCTAATTTTTCTCTCTGTTACATATCTAAAGAAAACAGATTAATTTGCACATCTAATAATAATCTAACCACTACAACTAAATGTAAGTGATTTTAACATTTTTAGTAATATAACAGAAACATGACCTTTGAAATTCCCGGAACCACCTGACTCGTTAACAGACATATCACACGATTGAACTAGGCAACACGATTCGACAAATCTAGGAACTAAATCTACTGAACCAGAGAAAAGACTATAACAAACCTGAAATTGTTATACTGATGGTTATAAAACAGACCAAATAATCTGATTAGATAAAATAATTGCAAGAAACTTTTGGATATGAGCAGAATTATAATAAAATAATTATGGATCAACACAATGGTCAGCCATCTTAAAATCTTAAATATATCTTCTCTTCTGTATGGATGGTGCCACACAAACATACCCTAATCTCCTGCTCAGACCAGTCAAGATTCATTTTACAAAATCCAATTTAACAGGCACTTTCTGAGCATGATTCGTTAGCTGCAAAAATCTGATTATTGCAACAACAACAACAAAAATCCCTGTAGAAGGCAATGAACAACAAATAACAGATCTATTTCTCACTTATGTGATAAAATACCACCCAATAATAAACATTGTTAACAGATAACTGTAGACATATCACAGTAGAAAACCAATAAACTTGCAACGCCCTGGTCTCATTGCAGGAAACATCAGAACAAGAATGGCAGGCCTAAAACAGCTTCAAGGTCAAGGTATTAGACACAGGGCAAATCTGTTATGGCTACACTACACACAAGTTTGGTTGAAAAATAGCCTCCTATTTGGTTTTACCCAAAATTCCATTATCACAACTCAAATTGGTTCAGCTCTCTAGGGCTAAAGCCATCCTAAAACGTGCCTTCGACTCCTCTGTAGCCCTGCATTCAACAAACAGTTTTATTGTTCCAGCTGCTAAATATTAAAGCATGTATACCTACAAGACATAGCCCACATCTCTATCTGGTCCTCTACACAGACCAGGAAGAAACTGGTTCCATTCTTGACTTAAGATCTGGATAACATTTTATTCACACATGAATTATGCAAGCTCTAATAATCCTTATAAAAAATCTGACCACTAAAACTTAACAGGTCAACTCAATATTTATGCTAAACTTCAGTGTACACACTTTACCTTCCAGTCTACACTTGATTGTACAAACCTGTATAACTGTAGCTGCATTTTGTTCCTTTACCAACCTCCTATAAACCAACCATGAACGCACTTTTGTCTGTATCACAGTTGCTGCCTTTTCTTGTGTAAGAAGATAAATTCGAGCAGCTCTCTGGAACAGTATTACGTTCTGTCGCAGACGTAAAAACCACAGTCTCTGCAAGCGTCCTCTCATCCACCTCTGGAGAAGTCATGAAATACTTAATGTAAGACATCACAAGTTGTACAGTTACAATAAATCAAATTTTGGCAAAAGCAAGTTTACAAAAATCAGAAGTACTTATAAAAATAGAAGCATGTTCTGTTTCACTTTCCAAAACCACTAAGATGTATATCACTGTTCAAAGAGATACATATTTATAATTTAAAATATGCCATATTAGCTCAAATAAGGAAACTTCTTAACTACAGTAATAGTAATAAAATAAACATAACAAAATTGTCTTTATTTTTCATAAACACTCAAAAAATAAAATATTAGTTTTGTTCTAGGTTATAAAACAGTTATTGTGCTGTTTTTATAAGTTGTCTTTGTTTAGAAAAACGTTAAAATGTGCAAGTCATACCTGTAGGGATTATCACACAGTATTCACATTGATGAGTTAATTTGATATTTAACATTAAAAAAACCATTTAATGTAAGTAACCCCCCCTACCACATATTTCCACAATCCTTTTGATAGTTTTCCACACCTTTTCACATGACAAACTTTTTTCAAGCTCACCTTTCAACCAATCATTATCTTAAAAACATAAATGATATATTAATTGAACTTGTCACACACTTCTTGTAGTTTGTTTGGAAGTTTGCATAAAGCTACACAAGGACTGTCTGTGTTAGCCATCCCTAATTTAGCAGTGAAAGACTAGAGTAAATGGAGCTTGTAATCACCACCCACTGCTAATTCTTGGGCTACTCTGTTACTAACAGACAATACGATTGACCATCACAAAAACCACCCCCAGGGCTGGCGTGTTTGGTGGGATGAAGATTCAAGCCACAAGCCACAACCAACAGATTGTGATTTGAGTGATATAACTGCCTAGAAGTGTCAGGCACACACACTTCTTTTGAAAAACAACAATGTCTTACATTGAGACTGGTAAGATCATTTTAATACTTCTACAAAACTGTTACGTGTTTTGTTTTACAGACAATAAGAATTCCCATATACGTTTGATTTTCACAGGTCCAGCTCTGTTGAAGAGATCTGGTACAGATGACAAGTTTTCTTGATGGCAACATGTGACAGACAAAACTTGTATTAAATGTTACAAAACCTGTAAATCACTATTTAATAATAAACGAAATAAAAGCAAATGCAGTCAAACACGTTTAACTTTAATAGTTTTCACCCAAAAAAACATATCTTAGTTTTAACTTTTGGAAGAAAACTATATATAGTGCAAAGACACTTCAATCTTCCAAACACAAAATAAACTCTAAAATGAAATGTCTGAAAAAAGTCTTACCACAAAAAATTTTCTTCAATGTACTTAAATTGAAAAAACTGTAGAGCAGTGTGGAAATTATGGTAGCTTACAAGTGATTTTATTCCCAAATTTCTGGGGTCAGATGTGTATCAAGTTGCACTCTTTATGCATAAAATAATGCCCATATACTTTGACCAGTATGAACATTTAATGTTTAAAACTAAGATTACTAGCCTGAATAACAACAACTGCATCCAGTTGTTTCTTCGCCAACCTCAAATTTAATATTCGTCGGTAAAACCTTTGAACTCGTACAGCCGATAGATGACGTAATACCATGGCTACAAAACATTCCACTTTGACAGCTTTTGCTATAAGTAAAGCCTATAATTTAAAATAAACAAAAGATAATTATTTATCAATATTCAATAATACAAAATATACTACAGTAATATGACCAACAAGAAATTCAACATTTCAGAAATGTTTAGCATAAAACTTTGTTATTAACACAGCAAGTTCACACAAACACCCTATTTAATTATTAATCTAAATATTACATTCAGTTTTATCACTTTTTTGTGATAAGTAAATGGAAAGGTCAGACATTCTATTTATTACTTTTAGAGGTACTCAGTGATATCCATAAGTAACATATTCAACAAATCAAGTTTCAAAACAAAACATTTAAAGATTAAAATGAAAACTTGTTAAATCAGTGTTTTGATATGAATACAGATTTTAGGACTAAATATCAAACGTTTTAATGTTTGTTTTCCAGCATTTAGCATCCTAAAGCAGCTTAAACTCATTGGTAAACTGTGCCACATTTAGTATACCTAGATCTTAGAGCATTTCATAATCTACAATTTCAACTAATGAACAGACCTCGACAATGTTTCGACTAATATAGATACATAAAGTAGTTGATAAAAAAAACAACATCTGAAACAATGATTTACTTACATCCAGGTGTTTTGAGCCAAGAAACCACGAACAGCTTCTTGTAATTTTACTCTAATTTCAAGTTGCTGGTCCATCTGAAGAAGTTGCTGGCATTGTAACCAACTACGTGCCTTGACTTGGAGTAGTAACACTGGCCGATAGATTTTCAGATAACGTCTTTTAATCAGAGCACTTTTGTACCATCTTTGAATTGTAATGGCTGCCTTTAACCTTTTCACTTGTCGACGTACTAACCAACCTCTTGTAGCTGCTTGAAGCTTCACTGTGCTGCTTTGTAATCTCTCAAACCTGTAATCATTTTTTAAACTTATTTCACACAAACTGTTCATTACAATTTCTGTAATACATGCAACTGAAATGAATCTTCGCTTCAATTTCTGATATCATGAAGTAATGATATCATGAAGACATTACCAATGAAACAAACTGGATATAATGTGAATCATGAGTGAGAAACAAATCTTCATGAAGACATTATCAAGTGAGAAACAAACTGGATCATGAAGACATTACCAAGTGATAAACAAACTGGATATAATGTGATATCAAGGAAGACATTACCAAGTGAGAAACAAACTGGATATAATGTGATATCATGAAGACATTTACATTACCAAGTGAGAAACAAACTGGATATAATGTGATAGATGAGAAACAAACTGGATATAATGTGATATCATGAAGACATTACCAAGTGAGAAACAAACTGGATATAATGTGATATCATGAAGACATTACCAAGTGAGAAATGAACTGGATATAATGTGATATCATGAAGACATTGAGAAACAAACTGGATATAATAATTACCAAGTGAGAAACAAACTGGATATAATGTGACCAATCAAACTGAAGACATTACCAAGTGAGAAACAAACTGGATATAATGTGATATCATGAAGACATTACCAATTGAGAAACAAACTGGATATAATTTGATATCAAGTGATAAACAAACAAACAAGTGAGAAACAAACTGGATATAATGTGATATCATGAAGACATTACCAAGTGAGAAACAAACTGGATATAATGTGATATCATGAAGACAACAAACTGAAGGATGACAAACAAATGGATATAATGTGATATCATGAAGACATTACCAAGTGAGAAACAAACTGGATATAATGTGATATCATGAAGACATTACCAAGTGAGAAACAAACTGGATATAATGTGATATCATGAAGACATTACCAAGTGAGAAACAAACTGGATATAATGTGATATCATGAAGACATTACCAAGTGAGAAACAAACTGGATATAATATGATATCATGAAGACATTACCAAGTGAGAAACAAACATCATGAAGACATTACCAAGTGAGAAACAAACTGGATATAATGTGATATCAATGAAGACATTACCAAGTGAGAAACAAACTGGATATAATGTGATATCTGGATATAATGTGATATCATGAAGACATTACCAAGTGAGAAACAAACTGGATATAATGTGATATCATGAAGACATTACCAAGTGAGAAACAAACTGGATATAATGTGATATCATGAAGACATTACCAAGTGAGAAACAAACTGGATATAATGTGATATCATGAAGACATTACCAAGTGAGAAACAAACTGGATATAATGTGATATCATGAAGACATTACCAAGTGAGAAACAAACTGGATATAATGTGATATCATGAAGACATTACCAAGTGAGAAACAAACTGGATATAATGTGATATCATGAAGACATTACCAAGTGAAACAAACTGGATATAATGTGATATCATGAAGACATTACCAAGTGAGAAACAAACTGGATATAATGTGATATCATGAAGACATTACCAAGTGAGAAACAAACTGGATATAATGTGATATCATGAAGACATTACCAAGTGAGAAACAAACTGGATATAATGTGATATCATGAAGACATTACCAAGTGAGAAACAAACTGGATATAATGTGATATCATGAAGACATTACCAAGTGAGAAACAAACTGGATATAATGTGATATCATGAAGACATTACCAAGTGAGAAACAAACTGGATATAATGTGATATCATGAAGACATTACCAAGTGAGAAACAAACTGGATATAATGTGATATCATGAAGACATTACCAAGTGAGAAACAAACTGGATATAATGTGATATCATGAAGACATTACCAAGTGAGAAACAAACTGGATATAATGTGATATCATGAAGACATTACCAAGTGATCATGAAGACATTACCAAGTGAGAAACAAACTGGATATAATGTGATATCATGAAGAGACAATTAAAACAAACTGGATATAATGTGATGAAGACATTACCAAGTGAGAAACAAACTGGATATAATGTGATATCATGAAGACATTACCAAGTGAGAAACAAACTGGATATAATGTGATATCATGAAGACATTACCAAGTGAGAAACAAACTGGATATAATGTGATATCATGAAGACATTACCAAGTGAGAAACAAACTGGATATAATGTGATATCATGAAGACATTACCAAGTGAGAAACAAACTGGATATAATGTGATATCATGAAGACATTACCAAGTGAGAAACAAACTGGATATAATGTGATATCATGAAGACATTACCAAGTGAGAAACAAACTGGATATAATGTGATATCATGAAGACATTACCAAGTGAGAAACAAACTGGATATAATGATATCATGAAGACATTACCAAGTGAGAAACATGATATAATGTGATATCATGAAGACATTACCAAGTGAGAAACAAACTGGATATAATGTGATATCATGAAGACATTACCAAGTGAGAAACAAACTGGATATAATGTGATATCATGAAGACATTACCAAGTGAGAAACAAACTGGATATAATGTGATATCATGAAGACATTACCAAGTGAGAGATATAAAACAAACTGGATATAATGTGATATCATGAACACTTTTCAGTGGAAATCTTTATTTTTGTAATTAAAACCGCACCATTTAAGGCCAAAAGAAATTTCCATGAACTGCAAGATTTGTTGTTAATCACAAAAAATGCCTCAAAATAGCCAGCTTCTATAGGGAGAAATGTTGATTTTAATTACAATAAATAAATATTTACATTTTAAAGATATTCGTGATAAAGTTAATCACCCAGTGGGATCCTCATCTGTTTAATCTATTTAAATTATAAATCATTACTATTATTTGGCTAAGTAACTTTACCAATACACTTTAAGTGTTACATTAAATTTTATAGTAAAACAAATTATTGATAGAAGCAAACAGGTACACATCATATTCCAATTAAATCACTTGTTGAATCCAAACAAATCTTGATGTATATATTTCAACACGTTGTTCAACTTGCATTATTTAACATAAAATAGAGTTGTATCTATTATTCTATAAAACCAACACTTTGTAAACAATTCAGCAGTGCATACTAAATTTCAAGTTATGATATGCTTAACAAACTTAATTGAAAAACTTTAAATGATTCACTTAACAAATAATATATACAAGCAAATTTACTGAATTTTTTCAGGCAACAATAGCTACAATGGTCAAACAACACAGAAGTATAACAAACCTAATCTTTTGTGTTCGATCCTCACGTATTGCCCGAAACCAACGTTGAATCACCACAGCAGCTCTTCGCTGGAGAAGAAACTGTTGTCTTAGTTTTCGCCCTCGATATGAGGTTTGAATGTAAACAACACGATTTCTCACAACCTGAAACCTTTTCTATATATTGTTGCTCTAAAGCACGCTTGAATTATCACAACACTCTTTCGAAGCTCAAGATAGCCTTTTCTCACTTCTTTTGCTAACAACCAACTTCGAAAGTATTTCTGTATTTCATATACTGCCCTGAGTTTCTTTTGGTACTTCCCCCTAGCCAGCACCATGCGATACCAAGACTGCAACTTCATGGCTGAGGACCTCATTACTAAGAATTTCTTTCTTACAATGACGCAACGTATGACAGACTGAACAATACGTGCAGAAACCATGGTTTTCGTAATTCTCCTTGCCACGAAGCCTCTGTAAGCGCTTTGGATTATTATGGCACTCTGACGAAATTGCACAAATTGCTGATGATACAACCTGCATTGTAACTTTGCTTTCCATCTCTGTTGAAGAAGTACAGTTGTCTTTTTCAGTTGAACAAATTGTTTTCTTGTCCTATGTGTCCTGTATGCAGCCTGTATTGTGGTAGCAGCCCAACGATTACGACCAACCGTTTTCCTTACAACGTAACCTCGCCACCAAGCCTGCACCTTGATGCAAGCGTTACGTAGCAACTGGTACCTTCTGTACTCAGCTCGTCCAGAGAGCTTTGCTTTAAACTTTTGCTGAATGAATGTAACCGCACGACACATCTGTAAAAATTCTGCTCTCTTTATCAAACCACGGACATACTTTTGTAAAGTAACACAAGCAGCCCTCATTTCCAGAAACTTGTTTCTTGCTATAAACATTTTCATGTAGGACTGAATTATAATTGAAGCCTTTTCTTCCTTCATTTTTTCCTGACTAAATATCCCTTAAACCAAGCCTGTACCAATGTGGTAGCCCGTCTCTTCCTCAGAATTTTCTTTTTGAGTTTCTGGAGTATTAAAACATCAGTTACTAGCTGTCGGATCCTGATGAACAGACTTTTTCTTCTCTGAAAGTTCTTTCTAGCAATAAATCCCCTGATGTATCTCTGAATGATTATGGCTGCATGGTGTTCTTTCTTCAAGTGTTGTCTTACCTGGTGCCCTCGCCAAGAGCTCTGGATTACCAACACTGCTTTCTTCATTACTAAGTAACGTTCCAATTCCCTTCTTCCGTTCAGAAAAGCTCTGAAATGAGCTTGAAGTATCAATGTTGCTCTTTTTTTTGCAGCATATTTCTTTCTCTCTCTATATCCTCTGTAAAGAGTTTGAATTATTACAGCACCATCTCGTCTGCGTTTCAGTGCTGATCGAAGCTTCCAACCCCGATATGCTGCCTGGATTCTTATCACAGACTCCTTCAAGCTCAAGTAGAAAGCTCTATCTTTCTGTCCCATCAAATATGCTTTGATAGCTTTCTGTAAAACTACTACTGCTTGTTTAAGTTTAAGAAAAGACTTGCGATCTGAGTATCTTCTGAAGCAAGTCTGAATCCTTGTTGCAGCAAAATGCCACTGACGAACTTCTTGCCGAATTTTCCAGCCTCTGTAACCCGCTTGAATTGTTACGACTGCAGTTTTAACCTTGTGAAACTCGTGTTTTGCTGACCTGCAAGCCTTGACAGCTCTGTATCTTCTTTGTAGGTTGATGACCACTTGCTTCAGTTGAATGTATTTCTTCCTAACCAAATATTGTCTGATGCATGCTTGCACTGTCACAATATTATTGCAATACTTCTGCAGCAATCGTCTACATATCCACCCCCGTACCCAAGCCTGTATTGTTAGAATAGCTCCCTTACTGATGTGGTACTGTAACATGGTTCTTTTCCCCAAACTCCAAGCACGGTAACGACATTGTATTATTACAGCTGATCTTCGCATTAGCAGATATTTACTTCTCTGCCGAAACATTCTGTACTGAGCTTGGATCAAAATACACGCACGAGACTGAATTCAGATTTCTTTCCGGACCTTCCAGCCACGGACTCCAGCTTGCAGAGTGATAGCAGCTCCTTGAGCAAGTAAATACTCTCTACGACAAACCACAGCTAGTTTCTTTGCTCTGTACCTTTCTTGGAGTACAAGAGTGGCCCATTTTAAAATTCTAAACCTTTTCTAACTAGAAATCCTCGTATCAGCTTCTGGATCCTTCTACAAGCTACCTGAAGCTCTAAATAACGTTTCCTGGACTTCATCATTCTAAACTGTGTCTGCAAAGTGATCGTGGCTTGTTTTAAGTTCAAGAAATTCCTCCGAATTTCTTTTCCACACTGCCAAGCACGCACTCTTTCCTGCATTTTGTAGGTAACCAAACAGAGTTCCATGTATCGTGATCTTTGTTGGTACATTCGTACACATGCTTGAAGTTTTATCACAGCTTTCTTTTGCATACAGAACTCTCGTCTTTCCACGAATCCTCGATATGCAGCTTGGATGAGAATTGCAGCATTTCTTTTCAGAATATACTCTTTTCTTTCCTTCCGACAGTTTAGAGTAGCAATGCGTCTATCTTCTATTTTCTTAACGTAATTCTTGATTAACAAATAATGCCTGCGTGCAATAAACCCTTTCATTCTGGCTTGTAAAACCAATACAGCTTGTCTATAAGCCAGGAAGTCTTTTCGAGCTTTTTTCATTCTGAATTGTGCTTGTACTTTAACCACTAGTTTTAGGAGTAGAAGGAACCTCAGTCTCTCTTTGTTTCTTGCTAACGTAGCTTTAAAATGTTGCTGCAGAGTGATTGCTGCATGCCTTATCTGAAGAAAACGTTTTCTAGCCATTAACATACGAAAGTAGCTCTGCAACTTTATTACAGCTGACCTATGGGTCAGGTACCTCTTTCGGAGAAGGTAGGACCTGATATAAGATTGTAATATGACAACACTTTTCTCAGAGCAAGATAATCCTGCCTAACCTTCTGTCCCGTCTTAGTGTTCCTCCACCACTTCTGAATACAAACTACTGCTGTTTTCTGTTTTTAAAGAAATTTTTGCCAAATAACTTCTTGCGTGTGCTTGCAATATAACGACAGCTTTTTTTTTTGCCAGAAAACTCCGTCGAGTTTTCTTCGTCCTGTACCATCGTTGTATGTTTATTACTGCATAACGGATTCTCAGATAAGCCATTCTGCACTGCTGACCATGATATATAGCTCTCACGACTCTTTGAAGTCTAAGAATAGCAGCATACAATTGATGGTATTTTAGTCTAGCTAACCACCCTTTCACAACAGCTTGAATGGCCACAGCTGCTCGCTGCTGTCTTTCCAGTCTTTTCCTGACTAACCAACCACGAACAAGAGCTTGGATGAAGATGATGGAACACCTTATACGGATATATTCTCTTCTCTGTGTACACCCTATTATGTGGGCACGATATTGGCTTTGTATTGTTTTAACAGCCAGTTGGAATTTCAAGTAAGATTTCCGTGCCTTCCAGGAGCGGATATACTTCTGTAAGGTAACAGCAGCAACTAATCTTTCCTTCATTTCCTTCCTTGTTCTGAAGCCTCTGTAAGCAGCCTGGAAAGAAACAAACAAGATATCGGAAAATGTACAGCACATAACTTTAGTTACATAACAAATTTTCTCAGTTGTTTAAATGCAGATGTATGAAAACCTCATTGTTTATACAATAAAAACATAATGCACGTCATATTTTCAATGCTGTTTACAGGAAAATATGTTAAGTTTTCCTTAATTAAGTACTCTACCACAATATATTACTACAAACCTGAATAACAACAGCCATCAGCTGTTGGTACTGGAATAGTTTCTCTATACGCAAGCTTTGCAAACGTTTCCTTGCTACAAAACATTTAAAGGCACACTGAATGATGGTCGCTGCCCTGTTTTGTTTGTTCAGTTGTTGCCGGTGTAAAAACTTGCGAAGAGCTCTTTGAATTACTGTTGCAGCTTTAATTTTGGCCTGCAACATAAAGTACAATATTACCAAACAATACAAATACTGACAATACATGTATACATATAAAGCAAAAGTACAACACACTATGAAAACAGTTTGGTTACTTACTTATCACTGTTACAAGTTAATAGTCTCCACATGATACGCTCAAACTGCTAAACTGGAATAAAAGTCGCTTACAATATATAGAGAAAGGTGTCAGGATAGCTTGTAACCATAAGAAAGACTTTCAAAACAATGCAAGTGATAATTTGTGACAGGCTTTTCTTAACCAGAGGTTAATAAGTAATAATAATGGAACCATTTGTGAGGTGTATGCCTCTGTCATCATGGCCTTTCGATTAACACCCAAAATACTCTATGTAAACTCTAACTTTGTAAATGGCTTATATAGATAAAGATTTGTTAAACATCTTACTGCCATGTAAAATATCACAAGAGAAATAATCCATGGACTTAAGCACAAAATGTACTTTAACATTTGATATACAAGATATTTTTCCTTACATTTTTTTAGACATCCAGCTTTGTATTAAATGTACATCTCTCTCTCTTAAAGTATGTTTCAACACAGTAATAAGATGTTTTCTATGCTGAACCTAGTTTTCTTAGATAAGGAAAATGTTTATTAAGATTCCCCAAATGTTTGTAGGGTACATCTAACGTTTTTCAATTTAAGAGTCAAACAAGAGGTACTCAATACAGTTGAAACTTTAGTTTGCAAATTGGCTACAAGGACAGCACTGTTAGCAGCACTGAGGCACCAGGTTTGTTTACATCTGAAGTCTTGTGTTTTGGCTTATATTTTACCCTTATTTTAAATGTACATTTTGTCTTCCAATGAACCAAGAGCAATGCTAGTGCTGTTTAAAACTTTATTCAACACGAGAGAGCAGAAACCATCTTACAAGGTACATTAAGCCTTATTACAGATATTCCATTTACGTCACAATCTTTATCTCTGCATAAAGATGCAGTAGACACTGTCTTACTGAGGGTCCCTTGTTGGTTATTCTTACCAGTATCATAACACCCTGACCTTCAGTAATTCTCAGTCTGTCTAGATCTACCATATCATGACTTTACACAAAGTTTATTATTTCTTTGTGCCATAACATTTGTTATTAGAAGAAAGTGAAATGTCATACTAACAGTTATGTAGGGTAACTAAAACAAACAAAATGATATTTAATGTCACGACCAGAACCTACCTTCCTCTTGGCTTCTTCCTTCCTAATTTGTCGTCTCTTCCACGCAAGTTGTAAAATTCGGGCTGCACGAATTTCTTCACTCAGATCAATCAGTCGTGCACTGAGATACGTTACCAGGGTGATGACCACTTTCTCATCAGGAATAGTATTGGACATATCTGTTGGTTTAGTCAAAATGGGAATACCTCCAAGCTCTTGCATCTAAAATGAGTTAAACCTTCTTAAACACCGACATTTTATGTCAGTGCTAAGTTTCATAAAAAAGTGAACCATTCTACACAACTGATTAATAAACCAAGTATGAAAAAATTCAATTCATTTTTTTCTTCCAGAAAAATAATATTCAAATTTAAATTATTTACAATATAATTAGTGTTATTACTTTGTTATAATTTAAGTTCTGTGAGATAGATGTCAGATGAGTCATAATGTAAATTTTTAATAGAAATTAAGCTTCTAATATGATGAAGCAAAGGTACAGGGACAAGGATCACTCTTCTGAAAACAAATTTTAGTTGAACTAATGATAAACATAAGTCATGTTGAATGAAAAGTCAGCTTCCATAGGTATGCCAGTGATCTGTTTAAACGTTTTCAAAGGTCACATAGTTATAAGAGTTAAAGTTGCATATTGGTCTTCTATATAAACATATCAGTGTCAAAGAACAAATTAATTAAATATTAATAATACTCAAGTCTTGTAAAACTTAATACATGAAATAATAAAGTTGTATGTTGGAAGGACAATTAAAAATTCATTCAAGAGAATAGAAAGTAGTCCAACATTCTAGAACTGTTGTACCGTATTCCTAAATAGGCCAAAACCAATGGCAAAATAATTTAAGAATTATTTTAGGTCATTAAATATGATATGACAGATTTAGTTACAGTATTTACAAGACAACCACATTTTAAAAGAATTTTGTAATTATATACAAAAGTAAATTTATTAACCCTTTAAAATGTGATTTTTGTTAATCAATACGGTAACTAAATAATATTAACTAAAGTTTAGATATTCAATTACTAAATAATTCTCAGAAAATTATATAAAATTAGCAGTTATTTCATATTAATTTACTGAAGATTAGTAATAATATTAATTATATTAATTAAATTCTATAGATGAAATTTAAATATCCAATCTTCTCTATCTGTTTTATAATCTCTATCTCATTAAAGATGTACATTTTAAACCACGAGTCACAAACGTTTGTGGATAAATGCAAAATGTAAAAATAATTCATTTGTTTTTGGAACTTCGCTGAAAGCAACACGAGGGGGGCGTTATAATGTGGCCGTCAATCCCACTATTCGTTGGTAAAAGAGTAGCCCAAGAGTTGGCGGTGGATGGTGATGACTAGCTGCCTTCCCTCTAGTCTTCCAATACTAAATTAGGGACGGCTAGCACAGATAGCCCTCGAGTAGCTTTGTGCGAAATTCCAAAACAAACAAACAAACCAAATATGTACAATTTCTAAAACATATAAAGTAGTACAGGAAGGAATGGAAAACAATGTAAGGTACTGCATTCAGTACAGTAATAAATTTTCATGCTGATCCTCAGTCTTGTAAAGTTTATGATATGAGATAATTTATGAAAGAAGCCAAAATATAGAAGAGAATGAAAATGATGCTGCTGTAAATGAAACTTTTGCTGATATTTGGGAGTGTGAATAAAGAACAACTTCTCAAGTTGCTGACATTGAGGAAAGAACTGTACGGTTGCACTGATGATGTAGATGCTGAAAAAAACAAAAACAAAACTAGATTAACAGAAACTGTTTTAGCAAAACAACGAAATCTTTGAACAAAATGTTACAGAGGTCTAATCTTTGATTAAAAATATTGTGTAATAATTTCCATTTCATCAAAGCTAACCAAGCACCCGGATGTAAATAACCATTATTACAGTAATTAAATGGATTCTTTTTTGTCTCCAAATAATAGATCAGTTCGATACCATTGCCGTTCTTGAAATAAATTCAGTTACACCAAATAGTTGTAATTGGGTTGCTGATTAACCACAATGTAACGTGTAAAATAACATTTGCGAGTTTTAAGTTATTCAAGTTAATTACCTGAACGTACTTATACAGACACTACAAGCCAACCATCCAGTCAGCAGGGCCCGCTACTAACAGT
The DNA here is from genome assembly GCF_004210375.1 of Tachypleus tridentatus. Taxonomy (NCBI): domain Eukaryota; kingdom Metazoa; phylum Arthropoda; class Merostomata; order Xiphosura; family Limulidae; genus Tachypleus; species Tachypleus tridentatus. The sequence continues at coordinate 108,933,622 of NC_134827.1, forward strand.
GTTTTGTATGTGTGTTTGAAAATAGTAACTGTATTCACTCTCCCACAGTATGGAGCTTGTTTAGTGGAATTTTCAAACTTAGATCTTTCGATTTCACATCTCGTCACACTAACGTTTAGGCCATGACCGACTCACAATGTATTACATAAACTATAAGGATATTTAAAATTATCTTACCGATTTTATGTGTCAGACTTCTTTCCATTTCGGGTTTCCTTATAAGTATCTGTGCTGTTTGAACAAGGGAATACCCACCGTTGTACCATATGTTTATTTTTATTTTTAGGAAGGTAACTGTGTATTCCTGTAATTGACTGTTTATCATGGTTCTTATTGGAACACAGTCAACAGTGGCTGACTGAGTTGTTGAATATCCAGATTGTAAAATATTTTTCATGTTTTCTAGTTCTCTATAGCTGCCCTCTAATTCTTACTGGACTGAAAAATTAAGTGTCTTTTACAGAATGTTGAAACGTGAATATTTGGTCTCTCGCAATCGTATGATTCTTCGGCTTGATGGATTTTAGCTTTTATTCAAATGTAAATGAACCTTCATAAAGTGAACAGAAACTGTTGCGCAACAAGCTTTCTTCGTAAAAGAACAACTTATATTTTTCATTTTCCTGTGGTTGACTAACCGTGGTTATTTCTATGAAGTTTTCAAATTCAGCTTCTTCGACAAGATCATCTATCTCCTCTTCTACCTCTGTAACGTAGCTTTCATTTTCTTCGTATCTTCCAGTGCAGCTATAAAATAAATTAGTAAAAGTATTTTGTTTGTTTGTTTGGAATTAAGGTCAAAGCTACACAATGGGCTACCTGTGTTGTGCCCATCACGAATATCGTAACCCGTATTTTGGCGTTTTGAGCTTTCAGACTTACTACTGAGTCACTTGGGGCATAATACTAATATTACGTATGTAAAAAAATAATTTAGTAAAAATCAAAAACAGCTAAACAAAACAAAAAAGATGGAATAAATATAAATGTAAATGTACATTTATTAATGTAAGTTGTTTAATACATGGAAATCTAATTTTGTCCACAATGCATATTGTTATTTTTTTCCCTTTGATATAAACATGCGGAAAATTAAAGAAGTGACTGCTTTTAATCACATATGTCCCCTGTGGGACAGAGGTAAGTCTTTGGATTCACAACGGTGAGATGAAAGGTTCCATTACTCTCGGTGGATACAGCAGATAGCCCGATGTGGATTTGTTATAAGAAAAACATGTACACACGCACACATAATCATGGGCCCAGCATGACCAAGTGGTTACGGCACTCGACTTGTAATCTTAGGGTCGCGGGTTTGAATCCCCGTCACACTACACATGCTCGCCCTTTTAGACGTGGGGGGCGTTATAATGTTACGGCCAATCCCACTATTCATTAATAAAAGAGTAATCCAAAAGTTGGCGGTGGATGGTGATTGCTAGCTGCCTTCCCTCTAGTCTTACACTGCTAAATTAGGGACGGCTAGCGCAGATAGCCCTCGAGTAGCTTTGCGCGAAATTAAAACAAAACAAAAAAAAACACATAATAATGTATATAAATGGCCCGGCATGGCCAAGTGGGTTAAGGCGTTCCACTCGTAACCTGAAGGCTGCACCAAACATGCTCGCCCTTTCAGCCGTAGGGGCGTTATTATGTAAGGGTAAATCCAACTATTCTTTACCCACTAGGTAAAAGAGTAGCCTAAGAGTTGGCGGTGGGTGGTGATGACTATCTGGCTTCCCTTTAGTGTTACACTGCTAAATTAGGGACAGCTAGCGCAGATTGCCCATGAGTAGCTTTGAGCGAAATTTAAAAAAACAATCAAACAAATAAAACAAATGTGTAAAAATATGAAAAAAACGAAATTTAAATATATTAGTGTTATTGAAAGATGCTGGTTAGTTCATCTATTAATTCCTTATATTATTGCTTTCTTTAATATGTTAATAAAATTTTATAAATTGTATTGGTCTGTTCCAAAGAAAGCTAGTACAGTATCACCATATTGACAAACTTATAGACCCAGAAATTAGATAAACCGAGCACGGTAATTTCATTCGAAAAAGAAAACCCTAATGCTATAACTGATGTTTCCTTTAAGCTTGTATCAGACAAAATATGTAGAGGTCTAACAAGAAATGACTGTTGCATTTAATACAAAATAGTGTTTCACGTAATTACAATAATAAAATCTTTTTTTATAGCTATCATCGTCCACTGTTTTCTAATTACTCTTGCAATAATATTTTGTATTAAATTATTAAACTATGCGATAATCTTTGAATTGTGAAAATAAATGTTAATATATAATAATAATATGTGTAATAATAACAAGAAAGGCATAATTAAGCAATAGGGTTATCTCGCAAATGAAGGCTTAGGGAGTATCCACGCACTTTAGATCACATAAAAACCACGTACCAAGATGGAATCAAACACAAAAACAATTTCCGTAACTTTCTCCTCACATAGCTCCCTATTTTGCCCATATTTAAATCAAATTAGTAGATTGCTCACAAGTTATCGCCTTTCACAAGATTTTTATTTTCAATGTAAAATTCTGTTGTCATAGTAATACCGAATTGTAACACTATTACAACAATATCTTACAGTGACGTTTAAACTAACCCTTAACAACGTTGTTTAGTTAGTAACGGAGAATCGAATGTACATATTTAAAAAAACTTTAAACAATACTTTCTTTCACGGGCTACAATATCAAAGTTATGTAAAAATAAGAATAAATATAAACACACACTTGCATATTTGTTAATGTAAGTTGTTTTTTTTTGGTTTTTGATAAAGATTGTTTATTTTTTGAATTTCGCACTAAGCTACTCGAGGGCTGGCTATTTGCGCTAGCCGTCCCTAATTTAGTAGTGTAAGACTAGAGGGAAGGCAGCGAGTTATAACCACCCACCGCCAACTCTTTTACCAACGAATAGTGGGATTGACCGCACATTATAACGCCCCAACGGCTGAAAGGGCGAGCATGTTTGGCGCGACGGAGATGCGAACCCGCGACCATCAGATTACGAGTCGCACGCCTTAACACGCTTGGCCTTGCCGGGCCTTTTTGATAAAGAAAATTTTATATAATTTATATTGTTTTTGCCAGTTATTTCTACTCCATGAGGACCCTTCATGGCCAAGCGAGTTACGGCGTGCGACTCGCATCCCCGTCGCGCCAAACATGCTCGCCCTTTCAGCCGTTGGGGCGTTATAATGTGACGGTCAATCCCACTATTCGTTGGCAAAAGAGTAGCCCAGGAGTTGGCGGTGGGTAGTGATGACTAGCTGCCTTCCCTCTAGTCTTACACTGCTAAATTTGGGACGGCTAGTGCAGATAGCCCTCGAATAGCTTTGCGCGAAATAAGAAAAACAAACAAACAATCTACTCTGAAAAATGAAAGAAGTGATTATGCTTAACCATGTGTTCAACTTATGAGAAAGAGCTTCGAAATGTTCTTTCAGTATTGTTGGAAAACGTCTGTTAGTTTCTCTGACACAAAATGTATTATTCTTTATATCGAATTTGTTAAACCGATCCAGCATTTTTGACGAGCAGGCTATATCTGGTGTATTAGATAATCTACGCTTGTCATTAAACTGCATAGATTGGAAAACTCTAGTCATCAGTGTTAGTTAGGCCTGTTGTAGTTTATAATACTGTATTCTTTATTTAGTCCACTAGAGCTAACAAATAATATGAAGTGTCTAATAGAATTTCAACCATTTGTTGTCCGTCACATCCATTGCCGACGGCAGATTTCTTGCTAAAAAAGAACTTACTTATCAGAGCGGCCCGGCATGACCAGGTGGGTTAAAGCGTTTGACTCGTAATCCGAGGGTTGCGGATTCGAATCCCGGTCGCACCGAACATGCTCGCCCTTTCAGCCATGGGGGCATTATAATGTAACGATCAATCCCACTATTCGCTGGTAAAAGAGTTGGCGGTGGATGGTAATAACTAGCTGCCTTCCCTCTAGTCTTACACTACTAAATTAGGGACGGCTAGCGCAGATAGCCCTCGAGTAGCTTTGCGCGAAATTCAAAACAAACATACAATTCGATGTCGTTTAGACATATGAAGATACAGTGAAGGGAAACCTTACAATAACCAAATATTTGCTACATTGGCTAAGAATGTTGAAAACTACCATATCCTTTAATGTAATATTAGATCTTCACGATTCTAATAACACAATATATCAATCTAGCTTTGCTGCGTTGTTCTTACATTATAGGACTTGGAATGTTATATACCTTATTACAATTCCACCTTTCTCACCTGGGCCCGGCATGGCCAAGTGGATTAAGGCGTTCGATTCATAATTCGAGTAATGCTCGCCCTTTCAGCCATGGGGGGCGTTATAATCTGACGGTCAATCCGACTATTCGTTGGTAAAAAAGTAGCCCAAGAGTTGGCGGTGGGTGGTGATGACTAGCTGCCTTCCTTTTAATCTTACACTACTAAATTATGGACGGCTAGCGCAGATAGCCCTCGTGCAGCTTTACGTAAAATTCAAAAACAAACAATCAAAGCCTCTCTCACCCAATGTTTTGTTTTAGTTATTTTTTTTAGTTAATATTTTCTTTTATTAGCTGTCGTAAAATGGTACAACGGGAAACATGTAGGCCTACAATGCTAAAAATCAAGTATACATATCTATGGTTGGCACAGCAGAAATAATCCATTGCACAGATTTGTTCTTGACACAGAAGAAATTTTTAGTCCGTCTATTTTATAAAAAAAAATTAAAATAATAAATTTCTAAGAAACTATTGTCTTTTTGTATGAATTTTATAAGAAAAAATCACATTCAATAAAAAAACACTTTTAAATTTTATTTTGGCTCTTTCCTTCCTTTTTGAAGTTGTAAAATAAATTAACAAAATGTTTTGGTAACTTGAGACCTGTATTGATGTAGAATTTGTGGTAGCATATCATTATTGATGTTTTATTTATTCGGAAAGAAAATAGGCACACAATTTTTATCTGAAAGTGTGTGATTTTTTTTTATTATATTAAATTAACTTTCATGATAAATATTATTACTCAAGTGTTAACATTTAGAAATTTCATAACTTCTAAAAGTGCCTGAAGGTGTCACACATGAATAATCGGATAAGTTAAGGTATGATTAGTTTTTAAACTTTATTTATTCTTTTCTTGAGTTATGATTAGACTTCTGACTCGAAATTTGCAGGTCACGGGCTCAAATCCCGCCACCAAAAATGCTCGCGTTTTCAATCGTCGGGGAGATATAACGTGACAGCCAACTGAAATACACCACAGCCCATTGTTCTTAATAACAAACAACAAAATTCAATGGACTGAACCCCCACTAAATTACCAGACACTGAGTGAAAGTTTCCCAAATTTAGAAAAAAATTGATACAAAAACACAAGAATTAAAGTTTAATTTACATATTAAATCCAAATATTTAGATAGATAAATCTAAACAGGTATTTTGTAGGATTGGTTTGTTTGTTTTTGAATTTCGCGCAAAGCTACTCGAGGGCTCTCTGCGCTAGCCGTCCCTAATTTAGCAGCGTAAGATTAGAGGGAAGGAAACTAATCATCACCGCCCACCGCCAACTCTTGGGCTACTCTTTTACCAACGAATAATGGGATTGATCGTCACATTATAACGCCCCCACGGCTGAAAAAGCGAGCATGTTTGGTACGACGGGGATGCGAACCCGCGACCCTCACATTAGGAATTTCACTCCTTAATTCACCTAGCCATGCCGGGCTTCTGGGATTGGTATGCACATCTAACCCTATAACGTTATTACTCTAGTGAATGGAGAGGGGGGACATCTACAGCCTTCGAGACGATGGAGACGGAATCGAGAAGTTGGCGATGATATAACTGACCAGCTGTTTCTTGTCTAGTCTACCCCTGGTAACTCAGCGATAAGTCAGTGAGCTTACAACGCTAACATAGGATTTCGATACCCGCAATAAGCAAAATACGGATAGCTCTTTATGTAACTTTGTGCTTTGCAAACTCTCTAATCTATCAGTTAAAAACCATGAATGTCTAAGCGCAGATAGCTGTATACCTTCGCGTTAAAATTATGAAGTGAACAAATACTGCACAATTTTGTTACTCAAGTTTACAGATGGGCGAATAGGAAATTAAGAGTAGTTCAAGTTACCCTTGACTTAGGTTTGTATTGTGTAAGAAACAAAACATGTATTTCATCACAGCAAAAACAACTATTTTCATAATAGATGGTAATTAACACTAGATAATAATCATAATAGATCGAGATATCTCCATAGGGTAATAACGAGTGTTAAAAAGTTTCTGGGTTGAATACATCTTTCTAAACACAGTTAAAATAGTGTTGTAAATTGTTACCAAGATGAAGTTATTTCAATATTGTAGTTTTTGTATTCGTACAGTTTATCTACCAGACTCTAATGGTATTGACTCAAATACTATTATTAAAATAACATATTTTTATTATATTTGTTGTAGTATTTGTTCTTAATTAATTTTTTTTACTATTATCATTACAATTTATTTTATCTTTTAGCATAACAATTATAATATTTCTTGCAATGTTTCTACATTGCAGTTTCAGAAAAAAGTTAAGACATTTCTGAGTTGACCTATAAAGATAGACCAGAAGGGCAAACAACTCTATTTTTCAGATTTTAATTAATGAAAATTGAGAAAGACAGCTAGTTCTTTTGACACGCAAAAATTATATCAGAAAAGAAAATTATATTTAACATCCACGTGCTTGCTCTCTTACCAACGTGACAAGCAGTCACTTTCGTCAGGAGTTCGTGAAAAAGATATGTGGTCGGAAACTAAACAGGAAGCTACTTGTGGAAGTTAAAACTAATAATGTCAGTCATTTCACAACTTGAACCTTTAAGTGGGAAACAACGCGCGTGCGTGTGTGTGTTCTTATAGCAAAGACGCATCAGGTCATCAGTGTCCATCGAGGGAAACCAAACCCCTGATTTTAGCGGTGTAAATCCGAAGACTTACCGCTGTTCCAGCAGAGGACAATTGGAACCTGAATCTAAACACAACTAAATGAAGATTGCTGCTCTAGTCAGTATTGGTGGATTCTCAGAGTTTACCCAAAGATCCGAAACGGCGATGACAGTCGCTAAATCACACTCGTAAATTTACTCCGTAAGTGGGAGCACAACATGTTCGATTCTCAATCATGCAAGTAGTATGTATCATTGAAGAGTATATACTACATACATATAACAGTACTAAAGTGAATAAAACAGTACATTAATTAGAATGTATATAAATAAATAATAATGACATATCTGTCTACCATCGGCAGGAATCGAACCTCGGAATTATGTGTGATTCTGTAAAATCACCGTTGGTCTATCGGAGTAATTCAATAAGCAAAGATTTGGGAGGCAAACCAAAATAATCCGTCTTAAAACCCTGACATGTGCACGAGTACTGGTTTGATAGGTATGTCCGTCTAGAGACATCACCAACAACAGTAACCAGAAACTGTTTAGCAAACCCACAATAATTGACACAGTGCAGTTTAGCGTAAGAACTAGGCCTAAAAAAATCGAATACTAGCCCTAATAACAAATATATGCTAAGCGTAACTGTAGCGTCGCATATTTTAACCATAGAACGAGGCGTAACAATCAGAAACCTAACTGATTTATGAAGGTTAAAGAATATAAAGCCTCATGCTAGTACAACGGTAAGTCTACTGATTTACAATGCTAAAATCAGGCGTTCGATTCCCCTCGGTGGGCATAGCAGTTATCCCGAGGTGGCTTTGCTATAAGAAACAATACAATACAAAATAAAAAATATAAAATGTCTAGATTAACCTGTTGACTGCCAAGTATTTCAGCTGCTACAATACAACTCTAATGCTTCTTCATTTTGTAACTTTTTCGTGACGTCATTTTGGATCGAAAGTGAAACAATTTGTAAGTAGGTCAAATGCATTTATGGTGCTGACATATAGCGTTGAAGTTAGGTATTATTTAGAACGAATTAACTCGACCGTGGCACTGTGTTACCGATCGGCTTGGACGAGTTATCTCGTCTACGGCACTGAACGGTTAATAAAATTAACTTTTGTGAACCGGAATGTTTGATACTTGTATTGTTTAGCCGAGCACGAAATTTTCTTTCAGTATCATTGTATTAAGACAATTTGATGAATGAGGGCAAACTCAGAATCGAATTTTTTTTTGTTCCTTTAATTTTAACACATTCTGCAGATTTATAGGCACATCACATCCATGAACTGGAAAGGTTCCATCATTCCTGTTCTCAATGAATCTATGATTCATTTTGATGAAGGATTTCCTACAACAGGGTTTTCAAAACTTATAATGGATGCAAAGTTTGTTTTTTTGAAATAAGAAAGAAAACAAGTGTCAACTTCCACGACAACGTAATTAAGGAAATGGTTTTTCTAAAGTCAATCATGTTAAAAGCGCAGTCATTTAAAAGACCGTGGCTATAGCATCATTAACTCATCCATCACAGTTTAAGTCAACTGAAAAGCGGCAGTTGACACTTTATTATCAACAAACCTACAGAAAATTTCCATGAAAAAACCAAATAAAAAACGCATTAGTTTATAAAAGTGTTCCACCTTTTACGAACAACCCTACACCTTTAAGGAACATATAGTGGTTGAAATGTGTTTCTTTACTAACAACCGTAAGATAGGTTCTGATGCACTCCTCTACCAACCACTAGTAACCTAAAATTATTCAGGTATTTTATTATGTGATTGTATCATCACAATTAATCATTCATTATTATTCAGCGGAGTGGATACTAAGTTATGTGATTTTTGTTTTGTCTTTTCTTTCCTAAAACGTTTAGTTTCGTTGAAGAATTTCGAGTAGAGAATCAATGTGTCATCTTATTTGCCCCCGCCTCGGTTCAAGTCTGCTTCAAAAACAACAAACAAAGCAATACCTTAGTCACTTCGTGTAACATTTCTCTACAAGTTCTTCAAACCTTCGTATTATACTGAAAATAATGCTAAGCCTAACATTTTTTTTCTAAGCTTATATATCGTACCGAAACATATGCTATGCCTAACAACTTTTTTTTAATAACCTCATGGTTGTGTACCAAAACAGTTGCTAAGCCTAACTTCTTTTTTTTCTAAGCCTACATGTCGTACCGAAACAGATGCTATGCCTAATGACTTTTTTAATAACCTCATATTTGTTCCAAAACAGTTGCTAAGCCTGATGCCTTTTTTATAATCTCGTGTATTTGTACAGAAACACCAGTTCTTTTGGGACAGTAAAATTAATGCAAATAAAATAATAAAAATTGACGTTAGAAAAACAAGTAATTATGTTATTAATCCTTAAGTTACCAATCTGATTTGTAACTGACGTAAATAGATTTAATAATAATTCACTTATCTAATTCACACCACAACAGTCGTTGTTTGTGAAATCTAAAAATATGTCCTTCGTATTCCAGTTGGCCTCATAAGTACAAGTATCAGGTTTGTTTTGAATTTCGCGCAAAGCTACACAAGGGCTATCTGCACTAGCCGTCCCTGATTTAGCAGTATAAGATTAGAGGGAAAGCAGCTAATCATCACCACCCACTGACAACTCTTGGGCTACTCTTTCACCAACGAATAGTGAGATTGATCGTAACATCATAACGCCCCCACAGCTGAAAGGGCGAGCATGGTGTGATGGAGATTCGAACCCGCGATCTTCGGTTTACAAGTCTAGTGCCTTAACCACCTGGTCATGCCAGGCACAGGTATTGTTAGCACTAGATATTACAGATATATTGTGGTTTACATACAACATTCTTTTGTTTGTATTAGCCTTAACCACCTGGTCATGCCAGGCACAGGTATTGTTAGCACTAGATGTTACAGATATATTGTGGTTTACATACAACATTCTTTTGTTTGTATTAGCCTTAACCACCTGGTCATGCCAGGCACAGGTATTGTTAGCACTAGATGTTACAGATATATTGTGGTTTACATACAACATTCTTTTGTTTGTATTAGCCTTAACCACCAGGTTATGCCAGGCACAGGTATTGTTAGCACTAGATGTTACAGATATATTGTGGTTTACATACAACATTCTTTTGTTTCTATTAGCCTTAACCACCTGGTCATGCCAGGCACAGGTATTGTTAGCACTAGATGTTACAGATATATTGTGGTTTACATACAACATTCTTTTGTTTGTATTAGCCTTAACCAACCTTAACCACCTGGTCATGCCAGGCACAGGTATTGTTAGCACTAGATGTTACAGATATATTGTGGTTTACATACAACATTCTTTTGTTTTTATTAGCCTTAACCACCTGGTCATGCCAGGCACAGGTATTGTTAGCACTAGATGTTACAGATATATTGTGGTTTACATACAACATTCTTTTGTTTCTATTAGCCTTAACCACCTGGTCATGCCAGGCACAGGTATTGTTAGCACTAGATATTACAGATATATTGTGGTTTACATACAACATTCTTTTGTTTGTATTAGCCTTAACCACCTGGTCATGCCAGGCACAGGTATTGTTAGCACTAGATATTACAGATATATTGTGGTTTACATACAACATTCTTAACTAGATGTTTAGATATATTGTGGTTTACATACAACATTCTTTTTGTTTTTATTAGCCTTAACCACCTGGTCATGCCAGGCACAGGTATTGTTAGCACTAGATGTTACAGATATATTGTGGTTTACATACAACATTCTTTTGTTTGTATTAGCCTTAACCACCTGGTCATGCCAGGCACAGGTATTGTTAGCACTAGATGTTACAGATATATTGTGGTTTACATACAACATTCTTTTGTTTCTATTAGCCTTAACCACCTGGTCATGCCAGGCACAGGTATTGTTAGCACTAGATGTTAGATATATTGTGGTTTACATACAACATTCTTTTGTTTTTATTAGCCTTAACCACCTGGTCATGCCAGGCACAGGTATTGTTAGCACTAGATATTACAGATATATTGTGGTTTACATACAACATTCTTTTTTTTGTTTCTATTAGCCTTAACCAGGCACTGGTCATGCCAGGCACAGGTATTGTTAGCACTAGATATTACAGATATATTGTGGTTTACATACAACATTATTTTGTTTGTATTATACATACAACATTCTTTTGTTTCTATTAGCCTTAACCACCTGGTCATGCCAGGCACAGGTATTGTTAGCACTAGATATTACAGATATATTGTGGTTTACATACAACATTCTTTTGTTTCTATTAGCCTTAACCACCTGGTCATGCCAGGCACAGGTATTGTTAGCACTAGATATTACAGATATATTGTGGTTTACATACAACATTCTTTTGTTTGTATTAGCCTTAACCACCTGGTCATGCCAGGCACAGGTATTGTTAGCACTAGATATTACAGATATATTGTGGTTTACATACAACATTCTTTTCTCACATTCAGATATAAACTGTTAGAACTTGCAAATAAAAATTTTGTTTGGCCTTTATGTAAATCACTTCCTTCAGTACCATAATGCATACTTTATACAACTACTATTTTGAATAAAAGAAACAAAACAGTGTTACGAGGTAATCCAAAAATAAAAATGTAACTTATTAATTTTAATAACTGACAAAATTTTCCCACTGAGTTTAATCCAATTTTATTATTATACAATATAAAAACGTACATGATAATCTGTTTTTTCTGTTTTTCTTTTATACAGGTTAAAAAAAGTGATAAAAGTGAGGGGTGTATGAACTACAGCACACATACAACACGAATAAAATCATAAGAATGTACAAGGAAGACACGGTCCTAGTGCTTGGAATTCTTTGACATATTCATCACTGCAACTATAGCATCAACTGGATCAATAAATTCTCGCATGTGTTTGTGTCCAAGTATCCAGTCTGGTTGGATTTGTGGCTGGGTTTTGGTGACATGGGGAATGCAGACAGACATGCTGGAAATCACGCTCTTGGAACACACAGAAGATGAAAGAAATGAAGACGATAGAGTGGTGGACAACCGAGCTTTGGTCAGTTTCCTTTCCTCTTCCATCTTGTGTCGCCGACAGGTAAGATAATGGAGACTTTTGATTTTCTCCATCACATTCTTGTTAGATTTCATCACCTACAACAAAGTCATGTCAGCATTCATTTCAGTTCATACACTCTTTCAAATAATATAGGTTTCAGATAATAAAGACAGTTGACAGTTGCAAAAATAAAAATATGACAGAAGACATCACAAGAAATTCACAATTAATTACATTTCAAACAAACCAAAATTATTACACAGTTTGTTCTCTCCAGGACAATATCAAAGCTAACCTAAATTAGAAAATTTGCAAGTATACCACATGTAAATTCAGGTTAGAAAAAAACCAAAGTATTACAACACTTAAGAACACAAAATATAAACACTGTAGAGGTAAAAGGAACACTAAAATAATCTTTTGTTAGACTGTTAATAACTGTGATGAATATCCTCTGTGCCATTCTACAGCCTAGTGTGCAAACAGTATCCTTTGTAATATATTTCTTGTTTTACATTTATTAAAACAACAGTGTAGTTAAAACACTAAGAATTAATTGTATACCATCACCACCCTATTAATGTAAATCACATTTTTACCATCTCACTTCACAACAAATCTGACACATTTTAGACACCATAATTTTCGGATATTTCTGTTTGGCTACTCCTAGAACTGTCTTCCTTGTAACAAGTTTACAAAGATAAAAGTCTATCTAGATTTTAATTTCTACTAGCTGGTCGATAGTCGTTATTACCGAGGCCTTCCCAGGATCCTGGAAGAAGATCCATAACAGTGTACAGACTTTCGAAAAATAGTTTCACCCTTCTCTCTGTAGATTCGCAAGAGGTCCAGCAGAGTATCGAGAGAACCAGTCACTGTCCACACAGAATCCACCGTTTTATCATACTGTTGATGTGGAAAGAAAACAATTCATTGAGATTGTGTTACAATATGATGAGAAAATCAAGTGAAACACACACTGTGCATCTATTACACAAAGAGAGAGAGAATGCTATCAAGTTACACTTATTAATTTGTGATAAGAACCAGATGCCCACTTACATCAAAACTGAAATCTAATTTGATAACGAATACAGCTAATTAAGTACGCTTTTCTTACATGTGTAATTATATAAACTATAATGCTTTGTTTCATCAAAGACAAGGGTACTCTCAGTATTAAAGATAACTTAGACCATAAATACATGACACACTTATCTTAAATACAATAACATTGTATAATGTAGCTTAAACAACAGTATTATAAGATATATACAATATTTGAGTAATACCTGCACATGCATACATAAAACAAAGAAATTAACACATTTCTTCAGTAGTAAAGTTTGAAACACATTTACAAGTTCATTTCAATGCAATTTAAGTGTTTTTTTAATCCCTTGTACTTCTTACTCTCATGAAAATGGTATAAATTAAAACTTAAGTCACAAAAATGATGCAGTTAAGTTGGTCTTTTTATAGTAATAGCTGAGGAAAAAACGTTTTTATACGGAAACAAATTAAGGGTAAGTTAGGTCCCAGGCTAAACGTTTTATACAGAGCCCATCATGAAAAAACAAAAAGTGAAACCACAAAATGGGCTTTTTTTTTTTCACCCTAGCCCCCACCTATAATACTCCTTTAAAGCTCTGTGAATGGTTAGGATTTCAGTTTCACACACAAACTTTCTCAGAGTTCTTTTGTTAAGGTCTGTATGTTATGGTAATAATAAACCAATGACTTTCTCAGAGTTCTTTTGTTAAGGTCTGTATGTTATGGTAATAATAAAACAATGACTTTCTCAGAGTTCTTTTGTTAAGGTCTGTATGTTATGGTAATAATAAAACAATGACTTTCTCAGAGTTCTTTTGTTAAGGTCTGTATGTTATGGTAATAATAAAACAATGACTTTCTCAGAGTTCTTTTGTTAAGGTCTGTTTGTTATGGTAATAATAAAACAATGACTTTCTCAGAGTTCTTTTGTTAAGTAATAATAAAACAATGTCTGTTTGTTATGGTAATAATAAAACAATGCAAAGATTTCATGAAAACAAATAAAGGAAAATAGCAGAAAATATATAATGTTTTAAGCCGGGTGTTAAACTGTCATTACAGAAGCATCTGGTTTATAAAAACCAGTTTAGAAATGAAATAAAATAAGGTTAACTTGCAACAAAAAATAACTCAGTATTATAGAGGTGTTGCAGAAACATGCAGTACTGGATAAGAGGAAGATTGAAGAAGCTAAACGTTACACAATGTAAACAGCTCGCCTTTCTTGATGACGAGAAACCCACTTGAAATAAAAATGTATTTTAGAACGGCTGGTATTAACACTTACTGATAAGCAAAGACCAACGTTTCGACCTTCCTAGATCATATTTAGAAATAAAATGATCAAGGAACAATAATACATTTGAAGCAGAACCTATGTTGTCATGGTAACAACCCAAGTGAAACAGAATCTCTGTTGGAGAATACAAACCTTGGCAAGATTTAACAAGATGTTTGTGGAATATTTAATCAATTCCATGTGAGGCAAGCTTCGGTTACAGCTTCGTATCAACTGGAAAAGGATTTCTACTGCACTGCCTTCTGCTATCTTCTCACAACATGACGCCGAGAGCCGGGTAACAACATCTGGGCAATTACATAAAATGGTTTAGCACAACTTTCAAAAATGTAAAACAACCTTACAAGGATATTATGGACAACATAAAAGCTTTGGTATAAACACAGTAAGTGAAATTTAAAAATTTTAGAAGAAAGAAAGATTAATAGTGAAATAATTAAAACAATCGTTTTCTTTGGTTAAACAAAAGTTTCATTTTAAAATTCCACCTACATTTCTTAAGGGAACTTACTAGGAGAAACGTGAAGAAAAAATATCTACAGTCTAACATGAATTTATCACTTTTGTTAGGCCTAAAATATATTTTTCCATCCTAGACATTCTACATCAATACTCATTCTATAACAGACAACCTCAGATGGTTATTATATCACACACCAGTGTTTAATAAGTTTTCCTGGTTTAGTTCAAGTGAAGGTAAAACCATTAAAATCTTTACGCAGAATAAAAACATTTTAACAGTTTTTCCAGAATGTAAAAAAAAAATTATTCTTGGTCCCAGAAACAGAAAAATGTTCATGAATTTAAAATGTTAACTCTCGCGTTTAAGTGATTCCAAAATGATTCCAACAACAGATGGAATCTTGTGTAATTGCTAGTCTCAAAATTACTTTTTATGTAATGTATGCACTCTCAGATATAAAGACAGAGGGCAAATGCAACAAACAAAATCGTTTGTAATTCATTAAATACTTACTACACATGTACAACTCTTCTTAAACTTACAAAAATCTCAACTTTTATATTCAAAACAAACATTTTGTAAGCCATATATTAAAGGATCTGACACTGCCTAGCAGCACAGAATAGAACGACATACACAAACACTCGAGCATTATACAACATGCACGTGTTCGTGATAAAAGTTGTCACAATATTTTATTAACACTCTTAGGCTTCTTACTAAACAAAATGTTTCATTTAGTTTTCCAGTACATTTTCTCAGTGGTCACACTAGAATGTGAGCATCAGAATATAACAGAAATGTATTGAATATGTTGGTATTTCCAAGAAACAGAGAAATCCATAAAACAATAAAAGTAGCACTTTGCACTTTCTCATAACCAGAATGGAAGAGATAAAAGCAGAAATTAGTACTATTATGATTAATTTGTTTTTTTAAAAGGTAACAGACTTAATACATTAAACCATCAGCAAAGATAAACCAACACCGTGTCCGAAGCAAGTGAAACTTTGACATTTTTCGCTACGTCATCCGTCAACATTGAGAAATTTAGTTAAGTTTGTTCTAAAAAACAAAATTCCTGGATTTAAGACCCACAAGAACGTTTGGTCATACATAAAACTTGAAAAATTATTTCTCTCCTGTTTTTCTAATTACAAATCTTGAGAGTAATTAAAACAAGTGGGTGTCGTAACATGACAGCTAAAAATTTCAGTCTCACCTAAATGCATCAGTGCAGACAAGATGTAGGATAGATTTCGGCAACGTAATAAGAAATCTAGAGCCGAAGTTGTTCGATTACATAATTTCTTATCTTCAGTAGCGTTCGCATTAACAGTTTTCAATCTTTCTCTTATTGTTTTCAGTTGACGACTCTTGAGTTTGCAACGCTGCACGTGCCCTCGCCAAGCAGCCTGATGTGAAAGAAACATTACTACAATATTAATTTTTAAACAATGACAAATGATATACAAAGAATAAGAGAAACTGATACACTTACCTACATGTTGTCAGAGTTCTAATTTTTCTCTGTTACATATCTAAAGAAAACAGATTAATTTGCACATCTAATAATAATCTAACCACTACAACTAAATGTAAGTGATTTTAACATTTTTAGTAATATAACAGAAACATGACCTTTGAAATTCCCGGAACCACCTGACTCGTTAACAGACATATCACACGATTGAACTAGGCAACACGATTCGACAAATCTAGGAACTAAATCTACTGAACCAGAGAAAAGACTATAACAAACCTGAAATTGTTATACTGATGGTTATAAAACAGACCAAATAATCTGATTAGATAAAATAATTGCAAGAAACTTTTGGATATGAGCAGAATTATAATAAAATAATTATGGATCAACACAATGGTCAGCCATCTTAAATATATCTTCTCTTCTGTATGGATGGTGCCACACAAACATACCCTAATCTCCTGCTCAGACCAGTCAAGATTCATTTTACAAAATCCAATTTAACAGGCACTTTCTGAGCATGATTCGTTAGCTGCAAAAATCTGATTATTGCAACAACAACAACAAAAAAAATCCCTGTAGAAGGCAATGAACAACAAATAACAGATCTATTTCTCACTTATGTGATAAAATACCACCCAATAATAAACATTGTTAACAGATAACTGTAGACATATCACAGTAGAAAACCAATAAACTTGCAACGCCCTGGTCTCATTGCAGGAAACATCAGAACAAGAATGGCAGGCCTAAAACAGCTTCAAGGTCAAAGGTATTAGACACAGGGCAAATCTGTTATGGCTACACTACACACAAGTTTGGTTGAAAAATAGCCTCCTATTTGGTTTTACCAAAAATTCCATTATCACAACTCAAATTGGTTCAGCTCTCTAGGGCTAAAGCCATCCTAAAACGTGCCTTCGACTCCTCTGTAGCCCCTGCATTCAAAAAACAGTTTTATTGTTCCAGCTGCTAAATATTAAAGCATGTATACCTACAAGACATAGCCCATCAATCTCTATCTGGTCCTCTACACAGACCAGGAAGAAACTGGTTCCATTCTTGACTTAAGATCTGGATAACATTTTATTCACACATGAATTATGCAAGCTCTAATAATCCTTATAAAAAATCTGACCACTAAAACTTAACAGGTCAACTCAATATTTATGCTAAACTTCAGTGTACACACTTTACCTTCCAATCTACACTTGATTGTACAAACCTGTATAACTGTAGCTGCATTTTGTTCCTTTACCAACCTCCTATAAACCAACCATGAACGCACTTTTGTCTGTATCACAGTTGCTGCCTTTTCTTGTGTAAGAAGATAAATTCGAGCAGCTCTCTGGAACAGTATTACGTTCTGTCGCAGACGTAAAAACCACAGTCTCTGCAAGCGTCCTCTCATCCACCTCTGGAGAAGTCATGAAATACTTAATGTAAGACATCACAAGTTGTACAGTTACAATAAATCAAATTTTGGCAAAAGCAAGTTTACAAAAATCAGAAGTACTTATAAAAATAGAAGCATGTTCTGTTTCACTTTCCAAAACCACTAAGATGTATATCACTGTTCAAAGAGAAACACATTTATAATTTAAAATATGCCATATTAGCTCAAATAAGGAAACTTCTTAACTACAGTAATAGTAATAAAATAAACATAACAAAATTGTCTTTATTTTTCATAAACACTCAAAAACAAAATATTAGTTTTGTTCTAGGTTATACAACAGTTATTGTGCTGTTTTCATAAGTTATCTTTGTTTAGAAAAACGTTAAAATGTGCAAGTCATACCTGTAGGGATTATCACACAGTATTCACACTGATGAGTTAATTTGATATTTAACATTAAAAAAACATTTAATGTAAGTAACCCCTACCACATATTTCCACAATCCTTTTGATAGTTTTCCACACCTTTTCACATGACAAACTTTTTTCAACCTCACCTTTCAACCAATCATTATCTTAAAAACATAAATGATATATTAATTGAACTTGTCACACACTTCTTGTAGTTTGTTTGGAAGTTTGCATAAAGCTACACAAGGACTGTCTGTGTTAGCCATCCCTAATTTAGCAGTGAAAGACTAGAGTAAATGGAGCTTGTAATCACCACCCACTGCTAATTCTTGGGCTACTCTGTTACTAACAGACAATACGATTGACCATCGTGTTTGGTGGGATGAAAAACCACCCCCAGGGCTGGCGTGTTTGGTGGGATGAAGATTCAAGCCACAAGCCACAACCAACAGATTGTGATTTGAGTGATATAACTTAAATTGAAAAACTGTAGAGCAGTGTGGAAATTATGGTAGCTTACAAGTGATTTTTATTCCCAAATTTCTGGGGTCAGATGTGTATCAAGTTGCACTCTTTATGCATAAAAATAATGCCCATATACTTTGACCAGTATGAACATTTAATGTTTAAAAACTAAGATTACTAGCCTGAATAACAACAACTGCATCCAGTTGTTTCTTCGCCAACCTCAAATTTAATATTCGTCGGTAAAACCTTTGAACTCGTACAGCCGATAGATGACGTAATACCATGGCTACAAAACATTCCACTTTGACAGTTCTTGCCATAAGTAAAGCCTATAATTTAAAATAAACAAAAGATAATTATTTATAATGTTAACATATTCAATAATACAAAATATACTACAGTAATATGACCAACAAGAAATTCAACATTTCAGAAATGTTTAGCATAAAAACTTTGTTATTAACACAGCAAGTTCACACAAACAGGTCCCTATTTAATTATTAATCTAAATATTACATTCAGATTTTTAAATATACGTTTTAATGTTTGTTTTTCCAACATTTAGCATTCATTGTGATAAGTAAATGGAAAGGTCAGACTTACATCCAGGTGATTTACT
This sequence comes from Tachypleus tridentatus, assembly GCF_004210375.1. Classification (NCBI taxonomy): domain Eukaryota; kingdom Metazoa; phylum Arthropoda; class Merostomata; order Xiphosura; family Limulidae; genus Tachypleus; species Tachypleus tridentatus. Next base: position 108,952,871 of record NC_134827.1, read on the forward strand.
TACATCCAGGTGTTTTGAGCCAAGAAACAACGAACAGCTTCTTGTAATTTTACTCTAATTTCAAGTTGCTGGTCCATCTGAAGAAGTTGCTGGCATTGTAACCAACTACGTGCCTTGACTTGGAGTAGTAACACTGGCCGATAGATTTTCAGATAACGTCTTTTAATCAGAGCACTTTTGTACCATCTTTGAATTGTAATGGCTGCCTTTAACCTTTTCACTTGTCGACGTACTAACCAACCTCTTGTAGCTGCTTGAAGCTTCACTGTGCTGCTTTGTAATCTCTCAAACCTGTAATCATTTTTTAAACTTATTTCACACAAACTGTTCATTACAATTTCTGTAATACATGCAACTGAAATGAATCTTCGCTTCAAGTTGGAAGAAAAATTCAGAATAAAAGTATTACAAAGTGAGAAACAAACTGGATATAATGTGATATCATGAAGACATTACAAAGTGAGAAACAAACTGGATATAATGTGATATCATGAAGACATTACCAAGTGAGAAACAAACTGGATATAATGTGATATCATGAAGACATTACCAAGTGAGAAACAAACTGGATATAATGTGATATCATGAAGACATTACCAAGTGAGAAACAAACTGGATATAATGTGATATCATGAAGACGACATTACCAAGTGAGAAACAAACTGGATATAATGTGATATCATGAAGACATTACCAAGTGAGAAACAAACTGGATATAATGTGATATCATGAAGACATTACCAAGTGAGAAACAAACTGGATATAATGTGATATCATGAAGACATTACCAAGTGAGAAACAAACAAACTGGATATAATGTGATATCATGAAGACATTACCAAGTGAGAAACAAACTGGATATAATGTGATATCATGAACACTTTTTCAGTGGAAATCTTTATTTTTGTAATTAAAACTGCACCATTTAAGGCCAAAAGAAATTTCCATGAACTGCAAGATTTGTTGTTAATCACAAAAAATGCCTCAAAATAGCCAGCTTCTATAGGGAGAAATGTTGATTTTAATTACAATAAATAAATATTTACATTTTAAAGATATTCGTGATAAAGTTAATCACCCAGTGGGATCCTCATCTGTTTAATCTATTTAAATTATAAATCATTACTATTATTTGGCTAAGTAACTTTACCAATACACTTTAAGTGTTACATTAAATTTTATAGTAAAACAAATTATTGATAGAAGCAAACAGGTACACATCATATTCCAATTAAATCACTTGTTGAATCCAAACAAATCTTGATGTATATATTTCAACACGTTGTTCAACATGCATTATTTAACATAAAATAGAGTTGTATCTATTATTCTAAAAAACCAACACTTTGTAAACAATTCAGCAGTGCATACTAAATTTCAAGTTATGATATGCTTAACAAACTTAATTGAAAAACTTTAAATGATTCACTTAACAAATAATATATACAAGCAAATTTAATTAATTTTTTTCAGGCAACAATAGCTACAATGGTCAAACAACACAGAAGTATAACAAACCTAATCTTTTGTGTTCGATCCTCACGTATTGCCCGAAACCAACGTTGAATCACCACAGCAGCTCTTCGCTGGAGAAGAAACTGTTGTCTTAGTTTTCGCCCTCGATATGAGGTTTGAATGTAAACAACACGATTTCTCACAACCTGAAACCTTTTTCTATATATTGTTGCTCTAAAGCACGCTTGAATTATCACAACACTCTTTCGAAGCTCAAGATAGCCTTTTCTCACTTCTTTTGCTAACAACCAACTTCGAAAGTATTTCTGTATTTCATATACTGCCCTGAGTTTCTTTTGGTACTTCCCCCTAGCCAGCACCATGCGATACCAAGACTGCAACTTCATGGCCGAGGACCTCATTACTAAGAATTTCTTTCTTACAATGACGCAACGTATGACAGACTGAACAATACGTGCAGAAACCATGGTTTTCGTAATTCTCCTTGCCACGAAGCCTCTGTAAGCGCTTTGGATTATTATGGCACTCTGACGAAATTGCACAAATTGCTGATGATACAACCTGCATTGTAACTTTGCTTTCCATCTCTGTTGAAGAAGTACAGTTGTCTTTTTCAGTTGAACAAATTGTTTTCTTGTCCTATGTGTCCTGTATGCAGCCTGTATTGTGGTAGCAGCCCAACGATTACGACCAACCGTTTTCCTTACAACGTAACCTCGCCACCAAGCCTGCACCTTGATGCAAGCGTTACGTAGCAACTGGTACCTTCTGTACTCAGCTCGTCCAGAGAGCTTTGCTTTAAACTTTTGCTGAATGAATGTAACCGCACGACACATCTGTAAAAATTCTGCTCTCTTTATCAAACCACGGACATACTTTTGTAAAGTAACACAAGCAGCCCTCATTTCCAGAAACTTGTTTCTTGCTATAAACATTTTCATGTAGGACTGAATTATAATTGAAGCCTTTTCTTCCTTCATTTTTTCCTGACTAAATATCCCTTAAACCAAGCCTGTACCAATGTGGTAGCCCGTCTCTTCCTCAGAATTTTCTTTTGAGTTTCTGGAGTATTAAAACATCAGTTACTAGCTGTCGGATCCTGATGAACAGACTTTTCTTCTCTGAAAGTTCTTTCTAGCAATAAATCCCTGATGTATCTCTGAATGATTATGGCTGCATGGTGTTCTTTCTTCAAGTGTTGTCTTACCTGGTGCCCTCGCCAAGAGCTCTGGATTACCAACACTGCTTTCTTCATTACTAAGTAACGTTCCAATTCCCTTCTTCCGTTCAGAAAAGCTCTGAAATGAGCTTGAAGTACCAATGTTGCTCTTTTTTTGCAGCATATTTCTTTCTCTCTCTATATCCTCTGTAAAGAGTTTGAATTATTACAGCACCATCTCGTCTGCGTTTCAGTGCTGATCGAAGCTTCCAACCCCGATATGCTGCCTGGATTCTTATCACAGACTCCTTCAAGCTCAAGTAGAAAGCTCTATCTTTCTGTCCCATCAAATATGCTTTGATAGCTTTCTGTAAAACTACTACTGCTTGTTTAAGTTTAAGAAAAGACTTGCGATCTGAGTATCTTCTGAAGCAAGTCTGAATCCTTGTTGCAGCAAAATGCCACTGACGAACTTCTTGCCGAATTTTCCAGCCTCTGTAACCCGCTTGAATTGTTACGACTGCAGTTTTAACCTTGTGAAACTCGTGTTTTGCTGACCTGCAAGCCTTGACAGCTCTGTATCTTCTTTGTAGGTTGATGACCACTTGCTTCAGTTGAATGTATTTCTTCCTAACCAGATATTGTCTGATGCATGCTTGCACTGTCACAATATTATTGCAATACTTCTGCAGCAATCGTCTACATATCCACCCCCGTACCCAAGCCTGTATTGTTAGAATAGCTCCCTTACTGATGTGGTACTGTAACATGGTTCTTTTCCCCAAACTCCAAGCACGGTAACGACATTGTATTATTACAGCTGATCTTCGCATTAGCAGATATTTACTTCTCTGCCGAAACATTCTGTACTGAGCTTGGATCAAAATACACGCACGAGACTGAATTCGGATTTCTTTCCGGACCTTCCAGCCACGGACTCCAGCTTGCAGAGTGATAGCAGCTCCTTGAGCAAGTAAATACTCTCTACGACAAACCACAGCTAGTTTCTTTGCTCTGTACCTTTCTTGGAGTACAAGAGTGGCCCATTTTAAAATTCTAAACCTTTTCTAACTAGAAATCCTCGTATCAGCTTCTGGATCCTTCTACAAGCTACCTGAAGCTCTAAATAACGTTTCCTGGACTTCATCATTCTAAACTGTGTCTGCAAAGTGATCGTGGCTTGTTTTAAGTTCAAGAAATTCCTCCGAATTTCTTTTCCACACTGCCAAGCACGCACTCTTTCCTGCATTTTGTAGGTAACCAAACAGAGTTCCATGTATCGTGATCTTTGTTGGTACATTCGTACACATGCTTGAAGTTTTATCACAGCTTTCTTTTGCATACAGAACTCTCGTCTTTCCACGAATCCTCGATATGCAGCTTGGATGAGAATTGCAGCATTTCTTTTCAGAATATACTCTTTTCTTTCCTTCCGACAGTTTAGAGTAGCAATGCGTCTATCTTCTATTTTCTTAACGTAATTCTTGATTAACAAATAATGCCTGCGTGCAATAAACCCTTTCATTCTGGCTTGTAAAACCAATACAGCTTGTCTATAAGCCAGGAAGTCTTTTCGAGCTTTTTTCATTCTGAATTGTGCTTGTACTTTAACCACTAGTTTTAGGAGTAGAAGGAACCTCAGTCTCTCTTTGTTTCTTGCTAACGTAGCTTTAAAATGTTGCTGCAGAGTGATTGCTGCATGCCTTATCTGAAGAAAACGTTTTCTAGCCATTAACATACGAAAGTAGCTCTGCAACTTTATTACAGCTGACCTATGGGTCAGGTACCTCTTTCGGAGAAGGTAGGACCTGATATAAGATTGTAATATGAGAACACTTTTCTCAGAGCAAGATAATCCTGCCTAACCTTCTGTCCCGTCTTAGTGTTCCTCCACCACTTCTGAATACAAACTACTGCTGTTTTCTGTTTTTTAAAGAAATTTTTTGCCAAATAACTTCTTGCGTGTGCTTGCAATATAACGACAGCTTTTCTTTTGCCAGAAAACTCCGTCGAGTTTTCTTCGTCCTGTACCATCGTTGTATGTTTATTACTGCATAACGGATTCTCAGATAAGCCATTCTGCACTGCTGACCATGATATATAGCTCTCACGACTCTTTGAAGTCTAAGAATAGCAGCATACAATTGATGGTATTTTAGTCTAGCTAACCACCCTTTCACAACAGCTTGAATGGCCACAGCTGCTCGCTGCTGTCTTTCCAGTCTTTTCCTGACTAACCAACCACGAACAAGAGCTTGGATGAAGATGATGGAACACCTTATACGGATATATTCTCTTCTCTGTGTACACCCTATTATGTGGGCACGATATTGGCTTTGTATTGTTTTAACAGCCAGTTGGAATTTCAAGTAAGATTTCCGTGCCTTCCAGGAGCGGATATACTTCTGTAAGGTAACAGCAGCAACTAATCTTTCCTTCATTTCCTTCCTTGTTCTGAAGCCTCTGTAAGCAGCCTGGAAAGAAACAAACAAGATATCGGAAAATGTACAGCACATAACTTTAGTTACATAACAAATTTTCTCAGTTGTTTAAATGCAGATGTATGAAAACCTCATTGTTTATACAATAAAAACATAATGCACGTCATATTTTCAATGCTGTTTACAGGAAAATATGTTAAGTTTTCCTTAATTAAGTACTCTACCACAATATATTACTACAAACCTGAATAACAACAGCCATCAGCTGTTGGTGCTGGAATAGTTTCTCTATACGCAAGCTTTGCAAACGTTTCCTTGCTACAAAACATTTAAAGGCACACTGAATGATGGTCGCTGCCCTGTTTTGTTTGTTCAGTTGTTGCCGGTGTAAAAACTTGCGAAGAGCTCTTTGAATTACTGTTGCAGCTTTAATTTTGGCCTGCAACATAAAGTACAATATTACCAAACAATACAAATACTGACAATACATGTATACATATAAAGCAAAAGTACAACACACTATGAAAACAGTTTGGTTACTTACTTATCACTGTTACAAGTTAATAGTCTCCACATGATACGCTCAAACTGCTAAACTGGAATAAAAGTCGCTTACAATATATAGAAAAGGTGTCAGGATAGCTTGTAACCATAAGAAAGACTTTCAAAACAATGCAAGTGATAATTTGTGACAGGCTTTTCTTAACCAGAGGTTAATAAGTAATAATAATGGAACCATTTGTGAGGTGTATGCCTCTGTCATCATGGCCTTTCGATTAACACCCAAAATACTCTATGTAAACTCTAACTTTGTAAATGGCTTATATAGATAAAGATTTGTTAAACATCTTACTGCCATGTAAAATATCACAAGAGAAATAATCCATGGACTTAAGCACAAAATGTACTTTAACATTTGATATACAAGATATTTTTTCCTTACATTTTTTTTAGACATCCAGCTTTGTATTAAATGTACATTCTCTCTCTCTTAAAGTATGTTTCAACACAGTAATAAGATGTTTTCTATGCTGAACTTAGTTTTCTTAGATAAGGAAAATGTTTATTAAGATTCCCCAAATGTTTGTAGGGTACATCTAACGTTTTTCAATTTAAGAGTCAAACAAGAGGTACTCAATACAGTTGAAACTTTAGTTTGCAAATTGGCTACAAGGACAGCACTGTTAGCAGCACTGAGGCACCAGGTTTGTTTACATCTGAAGTCTTGTGTTTTGGCTTATATTTTACCCTTATTTTAAATGTACATTTTGTCTTCCAATGAACCAAGAGCAATGCTAGTGCTGTTTAAAACTTTATTCAACACGAGAGAGCAGAAACCATCTTACAAGGTACATTAAGCCTTATTACAGATATTCCATTTACGTCACAATCTTTATCTCTGCATAAAGATGCAGTAGACACTGTCTTACTGAGGGTCCCTTGTTGGTTATTCTTACCAGTATCATAACACCCTGACCTTCAGTAATTCTCAGTCTGTCTAGATCTACCATATCATGACTTTACACAAAGTTTATTATTTCTTTGTGCCATAACATTTGTTATTAGAAGAAAGTGAAATGTCATACTAACAGTTATGTAGGGTAACTAAAACAAACAAAATGATATTTAATGTCACGACCAGAACCTACCTTCCTCTTGGCTTCTTCCTTCCTAATTTGTCGTCTCTTCCACGCAAGTTGTAAAATTCGGGCTGCACGAATTTCTTCACTCAGATCAATCAGTCGTGCACTGAGATACGTTACCAGGGTGATGACCACTTTCTCATCAGGAATAGTATTGGACATATCTGTTGGTTTAGTCAAAATGGGAATACCTCCAAGCTCTTGCATCTAAAATGAGTTAAACCTTCTTAAACACCGACATTTTTATGTCAGTGCTAAGTTTCATAAAAAAGTGAACCATTCTACACAACTGATTAATAAACCAAGTATGAAAAAATTCAATTCATTTTTTTTCTTCCAGAAAAATAATATTCAAATTTAAATTATTTACAATATAATTAGTGTTATTACTTTGTTATAATTTAAGTTCTGTGAGATAGATGTCAGATGAGTCATAATGTAAATTTTTAATAGAAATTAAGCTTCTAATATGATGAAGCAAAGGTACAGGGACAAGGTTCACTCTTCTAACAACAAATTTTAGTTGAACTAATGATAAACATAAGTCATGTTGAATGAAAAGTCAGCTTCCATAGGTATGCCAGTGATCTGTTTAAACGTTTTTCAAAGGTCACATAGTTATAAGAGTTAAAGTTGCATATTGGTCTTCTATATAAACATATCAGTGTCAAAGAACAAATTAATTAAATATTAATAATACTCAAGTCTTGTAAAACTTAATACATGAAATAATAAAGTTGTATGTTGGAAGGACAATTAAAAATTCATTCAAGAGAATAGAAAGTAGTCCAACATTCTAGAACTGTTGTACCGTATTCCTAAATAGGCCAAAACCAATGGCAAAATAATTTAAGAATTATTTTAGGTCATTAAATATGATATGACAGATTTAGTTACAGTATTTATTAATTTACAAGACAACCACATTTTAAAAGAATTTTGTAATTATATACAAAAGTAAATTTATTAACCCTTTAAAATGTGATTTTTGTTAATCAATACGGTAACTAAATAATATTAACTAAAGTTTAGATATTCAATTACTAAATAATTCTCAGAAAATTATATAAAATTAGCAGTTATTTCATATTAATTTACTGAAGATTAGTAATAATATTAATTATATTAATTAAATTCTATAGATGAAATTTAAATATCCAATCTTCTCTATCTGTTTTATAATCTCTATCTCATTAAAGATGTACATTTTAAACCACGAGTCACAAACGTTTGTGGATAAATGCAAAATGTAAAATAATTCATTTGTTTTGGAATTTCGCTGAAAGCAACACGAGGGGGCGTTATAATGTGGCCGTCAATCCCACTATTCGTTGGTAAAAGAGTAGCCCAAGAGTTGGCGGTGGATGGTGATGACTAGCTGCCTTCCCTCTAGTCTTCCAATACTAAATTAGGGACGGCTAGCACAGATAGCCCTCGAGTAGCTTTGTGCGAAATTCCAAAACAAACAAACAAACCAAATATGTACAATTTCTAAAACATATAAAGTAGTACAGGAAGGAATGGAAAACAATGTAAGGTACTGCATTCAGTACAGTAATAAATTTTCATGCTGATCCTCAGTCTTGTAAAGTTTATGATATGAGATAATTTATGAAAGAAGCCAAAATATAGAAGAGAATGAAAATGATGCTGCTGTAAATGAAACTTTTGCTGATATTTGGGAGTGTGAATAAAGAACAACTTCTCAAGTTGCTGACATTGAGGAAAGAACTGTACGGTTGCACTGATGATGTAGATGCTGAAAAAAAAAAACAAAAAAAACAAAACTAGATTAACAGAAACTGTTTTAGCAAAACAACGAAATCTTTGAACAAAATGTTACAGAGGTTTAATCTTTGATTAAAAAAATATTGTGTAATAATTTCCATTTCATCAAATTTAAAATTATCTTACCGATTTTATGTGTCAGACTTCTTTCCATTTCGTGGTTTCCATTTCGGGTTATAAGTATCTGTGCTGTTTGAATAAGGGAATACCCACCGTTGTACCATAGGTTTATTTTTTATTTTTAGGAAGGTAACTGTATATTCCTGTAATTGACTGTTTATCATGGTTCTTATTGGAACACTGTCAACAGTGGCTGACTGAGTTGTTGAATATCCAAATTGTAAAATACTTTTCATGTTTTCTAGTTATTTATAGCTGCCCTCTAATTCTTTACTGGACTGAAAAAAAACTGAGTGAAACGTGAATATTTGGTTTACATAAAGTGAACAGAAACTGTTGCGCAACAAGCTTTCTTCATAAAAGAACAACTTATATTTTTCATTTTCCTGTGGTTGACTAACCGTGGTTATTTCTTTGAAGTTTTCAAATTCGGCTTCTTCGACAAGATCATCTATCTCTTCTTCTACCTCTGTAACGTAGCTTTCATTTTCTTCGTATCTTCCAGTGCAGCTATAAAATAAATTAGTAAAGTATTTTGTTTGTTTGTTTGGAATTAAGGTCAAAGCTACACAATGGGCTACCTATGTTGTGCCCATCACGAATATCGTAACCCGTATTTTGGCGTTTTGAGCTTTCAGACTTACCACTGAGTCACTTGGGGCATGAGACTAATATTACGTATGTAAAAAAATAATTTAGTAAAAATCAAAAACAGCTAAACAAAACAAAAAGATGGAATAAATATAAATGTAAATGTACATTTATTAATGTAAGTTGTTTAATACATGGAAATCTAATTTTGTCCACAATGCATATTGTTATTTTTTTCCCTTTGATATAAACATGCGGAAAATTAAAGAAGTGACTGCTTTTAATCACATATGTCCCCTGTGGGACAGAGGTAAGTCTTTGGATTCACAACGGTGAGATGAGGGGTTCCATTACTCTCGGTGGATACAGCAGATAGCCCGATGTGGATTTGTTATAAGAAAAACATGTACACACGCACACATAATCATGGGCCCAGCATGGCCAAGTGGTTACGGCACTCGACTTGTAATCTTAGGGTCGCGGGTTTGAATCCCCGTCACACCACACATGCTCGCCCTTTTAGACGTGGGGGCGTTATAATGTTACAGCCAATCCCACTATTCTTTAATAAAAGAGTAATCCAAAAGATGGCGGTGGATGGTGATTGCTAGCTGCCTTCCCTCTAGTCTTACACTGCTAAATTAGGGACCGCTAGCGCAGATAGCCCTCGAGTAGCTTTGCGCGAAATTAAAAACAATACAAAAAAAACACATAATAATGTATATAAATGGCCCGGCATGGCCAAGTGGGTTAAGGCGTTCCACTCGTAACCAGAAGACTGCATCAAACATGCTCGCCCTTTCAGCCGTAGGGGCGTTATTAGTAAGGGTAAATCCAACTATTCTTTACCCACTAGGTAAAAGAGTAGCCTAAGAGTTGGCGGTGGGTGGTGATGACTATCTGGCTTCCCTTTAGTGTTACACTGCTAAATTAGGGACAGCTAGCGCAGATTGCCCATGAGTAGCTTTGAGCGAAATTTAAAAAAACAAACAAACAAAAAAAACAAATGTGTAAAAATATGAAAAAAAAAAACACGAAATTTAAATATATTAGTGTTATTGAAAGATGTTGGTTAGGTCATCTATTAATTCCTTATATTATTGCTTTCTTTAATATGTTAACAAAATTTTATAAAGTGTATTGGTCTGTTCCAAAGAAAGCTAGTACAGTATCACCATATTGACAAACTTATAGACCCAAAAATTAGATAAACCGAGCACGGTAATTTCATTCGAAAAGAAAATAATAATAATACCCTAATGCTATTACTGATGTTTCCTTTAAGCTTGTATCAGACAAAATATGTAGAGGTGTAACAAGAAATGACTGTTGCATTTAATACAAAATAGTGTTTCACGTAATTACAATAATAAAATCTTTTTTTATAGCTATCATCGTCCACTGTTTTCTAATTACTCTTGCAATAATATTTTGTATTAAATTATTAAACTATGCGATAATCTTTGAATTGTGAAAATAAATGTTAATATATAATAATAATATGTGTAATAATAACAAGAAAGGCATAATTAAGCAATAGGGTTATCTCGCAAATGAAGGCTTAGGGAGTATCCACGCACTTTAGATCACATAAAAAACCACGTACCAAGATGGAATCAAACACAAAACAATTTTCGTAACTTTCTCCTCACATATCTCCCTATTTTGCCCATATTTAAATCAAATTAGTAGATTGCTCACAATTAATCGCCTTTCACAAGATTTTTATTTTCAATGTAAAATTCTGTTGTCATAGTAATGCCGAATTGTAACACTATTACAACAATATCTTACAGTGACGTTTAAACTAACCCTTAACAACGTTGTTTAGTTAGTAACGGAAAATCGAATGTACATATTTAAAAAAACTTTAAACAATACTTTCTTTCACGTGCTACAATATCACAATTATGTAAAATAAGAATAAATATAAACACACACTTGCATATTTGTTAATGTAAGTTGTTTTTTTTTTTTTTGATAAAGATTGTTTATTTTTTTGAATTTCGCACAAAGCTACTCGAGGGCTGGCTATCTGCGCTAGCCGTCCCTAATTTAGTAGTGTAAGACTAGAGGGAAGGCAGCGAGTTATAACCACCCACCGCCAACTCTTTTACCAACGAATAGTGGGATTGACCGCACATTATAACGCCCCCACGGCTGAAAGGGCGAGCATGTTTGGCGCGACGGAGATGCGAACCCGCGACCATCAGATTACGAGTCGCACGCCTTAACACGCTTGGCCTTGCCGGGCCTTTTTGATAAAGAAAATTTTATATAATTTATATTGTTTTTGCCAGTTATTTCTGCTCCATGAGGACCCTTCATGGCCAAGCGAGTTACGGCGTTCGACTCGCATCCCCGTCGCGCCAAACATGCTCGCCCTTTCAGCCGTTGGGGCGTTATAATGTGACGGTCAATCCCACTATTCGTTGGCAAAAGAGTGGCCCAGGAGTTGGCGGTGGGTGGTGATGACTAGCTGCCTTCCCTCTAGTCTTACACTGCTAAATTAGGGACGGCTAGTGCAGATAGCCCTCGAATAGCTTTGCGCGAAATAAGAAAAACAAACAAACAATCTACTCTGAAAAATCAAAGAAGTGATTATGCTTAACCATGTGTTCAACTTATGAGAAAGAGCTTCGAAATGTTCTTTCAGTATTGTTGGAAAACGTCTGATAGTTTCTCTGACACAAGATGTATTATTCTTTATGTCGAATTTGTTAAACCGATCCAGCATTTTTGACGAGCACGCTATATCTGGTGTATTAGATAATCTACGCTTGTCATTAAACTGCATAGATTGGAAAACTCTAGTCATCAGTGTTAGTTAGGCCTGTTGTAGTTTATAATACTGTATTCTTTATTTAGTCCACTAGAGATAACAAATAATATGAAGTGTCTAATAGCATTTCAACCATTTGTTGTCCGTCACATCCATTGCCGACGGCAGATTTCTTGCTTAAAAAGAACTTACTTATCAGAGCGGCCCGGCATGACCAGGTGGGTTAAAGCGTTTGACTCGTAATCCGAGGGTTGCGGGATCGAATCCCGGTCGCACCGAACATGCTCGCTCTTTCAGCCATGGGGGCATTATAATGTGGCGGTCAATCCCACTATTCGCTTGTAAAAGAGTTGGCGGTGGATGGTAATGACTAGCTGCCTTCCCTCTACTCTTACACTACTAAATTAGGAACGGCTAGCGCAGATAGCCCTCGAGTAGCTTTGCGCGAAATTCAAAACAAACATACAATTCGATGTCGTTTAGGCATATGAAGATACAGTGAAGGAAACCTTACAATAACCAAATATTTTCTACATTGGCTAAGAATGTTGAAAACTACCATATCCATTAATGTAATATGAGATCTTCACGATTCTAATAACACAATATATCAATCTAGCTTTACTGCTTTGTTCTTTCATTATAGGAGTTGGAATGTTATATTCCTTATTACAATTCCACCTTTCTCACCTGGGCCCGGCATGGCCAAGTGGATTAAGGCGTTCGATTCATAATTCGAGTAATGCTCTCCCTTTCAGCCATGGGGGCGTTATAATCTGACGGTCAATCCCACTATTCGTTGGTAAAAAAGTAGCCCAAGAGTTGGCGGTGGGTGGTGATGACTAGCTGCCTTCCCTTTAATCTTACACTACTAAATTATGGACGGCTAGCGCAGATAGCCCTCGTGCAGCTTTACGTAAAATTCAAAAACAAACAATCAAAGCCTCTCTCACCCAATGTTTTCTTTTAGTTATTTTTTTTAGTTAATATTTTCTTTTATTAGCTGTTGTAAAATGGTACAACGGGAAACATGTAGGCCTACAATGCTAAAAATCAAGTATACATATCTATGGTTGGCACAGCAGAAATAATCCATTGCACAGATTTGTTCTTGACACAGAAGAAATTTTGTAGTCCGTCTATTTTATAAAAAAAACTTAAAATAATAAACTTTCTAAGAAACTATTCTCTTTTTGTATGAATTTTATAAGAAAAAATCACATTCAATAAAAAAAAACTTTTAAATTTTATTTTGGCTCTTTCCTTCCTTTCTGAAGTTGTAAAATAAATTAAGAAAATGTTTTGGTAACTTGAGACCTGTATTGATGTAGAATTTGTGGTAGCATATCATTATTGATGTTTTATTTATTCGGAAAGAAAATAGGCTATTTTTATCTGAAAGTGTGTGATTTTTTTTTATTTCAGAAAAAAGTTAAGACATTTCTGAGTTGACCTATAAAGATAAACCAGAAGGGAAAACAACTTTATTTTTCAGATTTTAATTAATGAAAATTGAGAAAGACAGCTAGTTCTTTTTGACACGCAAAAATTATATCAGAAAAGAAAATTATATTTAACATCCACGTGCTTGCTCTCTTACCAACGTGACAAGCAGTCACTTTCGTCAGGAGTTCGTGAAAAAGATATGTGGTCGGAAACTAAACAGGAAGCTACTTGTGGAAGTTAAAACTAATAATGTCAGTCATTTCACAACTTGAACCTTTAAGTGGGAACCACCGCGCGTGCGTGTGTGTGTTCTTATAGCAAAGACGCATCAGGTCATCAGTGTCCATCGAGGGAAACCAAACCCCTGATTTTAGCGGTGTAAATCCGAAGACTTACCGCTGTTCCAGCAGAGGACAATTGGAACCTGAATCTAAACACAACTAAATGAAGATTGCTGCTCTAGTCAGTATTGGTGGATTCTCAGAGTTTACCCAGAGATCCGAAACGGCGATGACAGTCGCTAAATCACACTCGTAAATTTACTCCGTAAGCGGGAGCACAACATGTTCGATTCTCAATCATGCAAGTAGTGAATACATCAGCTGATAAATGTATCATTGAAGAGTATATACTACATACATATAACAGTACTAAAGTGAATAAAACTGTACATTAATTAGAATGTATATAAATAAATAATAATGACATATCTGTCTACCATCGGCAGGAATCGAACCTCGGAATTATGTGTGAATCTGTAAAATCACCGTTGGTCTATCGGAGTAATTCAATAAGCAAAGATTTGGGAGGCAAACCAAAATAATCCGTCTTAAAACCCTGACATGTGCACGAGTACTAGTTTGATAGGTATGTCCGTCTAGAGACATCACCAACAACAGTAACCAGAAACTATTTAGCAAACCCACAATAATTAACACAGTGCAGTTTAGCGTAAGAACTAGGCCTAAAAAAATCGAATACTAGCCCTAATAACAAATATATGCTAAGCCTAACTGTAGCGTCGCATATTTTAACCATAGAACGAGGCGTAACAATCAGAAACCTAAATGATTTATAAAGGTTAAAGAATATAAAGCCTCATGCTAGTACAACGGTAAGTCTACTGATTTACAATGCTAAAATCAGGCGTTCGATTCCCCTCGGTGGGCACAGCAGATATCCCGAGGTGGCTTTGCTATAAGAAACAATACAATACAAAATAAAGAATATAAAATGTCTAGATTAACCTGTTGACTGCCAAGTATTTCAGCTGCTACAATACAACTCTAATGCTTCTTCATTTTGGATCGAAAGTGAAACAATTTCTAAGTAGATCAAATGCATGTATGGTGCTGACATTTAGCGTTGAAGTTAGGTATTATTTAGAACGAATTAACTCGTCCGTGGCACTGTGTTACCGATCGGCTTGGACGAGTTATCTCGTCTACGGCACTGAACGGTTAATAAAATTAACTTTTGTGAACCGGAATGTTTGATACTTGTATTGTTTAGCCGAGCACGAAATTTTCTTTCAGTATCATTGTATTAAGACAATTTGATGAATGAGGGCAAACTCAGAATCGAATTTTTTTTTTGTTCCTCTAATTTTAACACATTCTGCAGATTTATAGGCACATCACATACATGAACTGGAAAGGTTCCATCACTCCTGTTCTCAATGAATCTATGATTCATTTTCATGAAGGATTTCCCACAACAGGGTTTTCAAAACTTATAATGGATGCAAATTTTGTTTTTTTGAAATAAGAAAGAAAACAAGTGTCAACTTCCACGACAACGTAATTAAGGAAATGGTTTTTCTAAAGTCAATCATGTTAAAAGCGCAGTCATTTAAAAGACCGTGGCTATAGCATCATTAACTCATCCATCACAGTTTAAGTCAACTGAAAAGCGGCAGTTGACACTTTATTATCAACAAACCTACAGAAAATTTCCATGAAAAAACCAAATAAAAAACGCATTAGTTTATAAAAGTGTTCCACCTTTTACGAACAACCCTACACCTTTAAGGAACATATAAATTGAAATGTGTTTCTTTACTAACAACCGTAAGATAGGTTCTGATGCACTCCTCTACCAACCACTAGTAACCTAAAATTATTCAGGTATTTTAATATGTGATTGTATCATCACAATTAATCATTCATTATTATTCAGCGGAGTGGATACTAAGTTATGTGATTTTTGTTTTGTCTTTCCTTTCCTAAAACGTTTAGATTCGTTGAAGAATTTCGAGTAGAGAATCAATGTGTCATCTTATTTGCCCCCACCTCGGTACAAGTCTGCTTCAAAAAACAACAAACAAAGCAATACCTTAGTCACTTCGTGTAGCATTTGCCTACAAGTTTTTCAAACTCTCGTATTATACTGAAAATAATGCTAAGCCTAACATTTTTTTTTCTAAGCTTATATATCGTACCGAAACATATGCTATGCCTAACAACTTTTTTTTTAATAACCTCATGGTTGTGTACCAGAACAGTTGCTAAGCCTAACATTTTTTTTTCTAAGCCTACATGTCGTACCGAAACAGATGCTATGCCTAATGACTTTTTTAATAACCTCATATTTGTTCCAAAACAGTTGCTAAGCCTGATGCCTTTTTTATAATCTCGTGTATTTGTACAGAAACACCAGTTCTTTTGGGACAGTAAAATTAATGCAAATAAAATAATAAAAAATTGACGTTAGAAAAACAAGTAATTATGTTATTAATCCTTAAGTTACCAATCTGATTTGTAACTGACGTAAATAGAATTAATAATAATTCACTTATCTAATTCACACCACAACAGTTGTTGTTTGTGAAATCTAAAAATATGTCTGTCGTATTCCAGTTGGCCTCATAAATACACGTATCAGGTTTGTTTTGAATATCGCGCAAAGCTACACAAGAGCTATCTGCACTAGCCGTCCCTGATTTAGCAGTGTAAGATTAGAGAGAAAGCAGCTAATCATCACCACCCACTGACAACTCTTGGGCTACTCTTTTACCAACGAATAGTGGGATTGACCGTCACATTATGACGCCCCCACAGCTGAAAGGGCGAGCATGGTGTGACGGAGATCCGAACCCGAGATCTTCGGTTTACAAGTCTAGTGCCTTAACCACCTGGTTATGCCAGGCACAGGTATTGTTAGCACTAGATATTACAGATATATTGTGGTTTACATACAACATTCTTTTGTTTGTATTAGCCTTAACCACCTGGTCATGCCAGGCACAGGTATTGTTAGCACTAGATATTACAGATATATTGTGGTTTACATACAACATTCTTTTCTCACATTCAGATATAAACTGTTAGAACTTGCAAATAAAAATTTTGTTTGGCCTTTATGTAAATCACTTCCTTCAGTACCATAATGCATACTTTATACAACTACTATTTTGAATAAAAGAAACAAAACAGTGTTACGAGGTAATCCAAAAATAAAAATGTAACTTATTAATTTTAATAACTGACAAAATTTTCCCACTTTGAGTTTAATCCAATTTTATTATTATACAACATAAAAACGTACATGATAATCTGTTTTTTTTTGTTTTTTTTTTATACAGGTTAAAAAAAATGATAAAAATGAGAGGTGTATGAACTACAGCACACATACAACACGAATAAAAATCATAAGAATGTACAAGGAAGACACGGTCCTAGTGCTTGGAATTCTTTGACATATTCATCACTGCAACTATAGCATCAACTGGATCAATAAATTCTCGCATGTGTTTGTGTCCAAGTATCCAGTCTGGTTGGATTTGTGGCTGGTTTTTGGTGACATGGGGAATGCAGACAGACATGCTGGAAATCACGCTCTTGGAGCACACAGAAGATGAGAGAAATGAAGACGATAGAGTGGTGGACAACCGAGCTTTGGTCAGTTTCCTTTCCTCTTCCATCTTGTGTCGCCGACAGGTAAGATAATGGAGACTTTTGATTTTCTCCATCACATTCTTGTTAGATTTCATCACCTACAACAAAGTCAAGTCAGCATTCAGTTCAGTTCATACACTCTTTCAAGTAATATAGGTTTCAGATAATAAAGACAGTTGACAGTTGTAAAAATAAAAATATGACAGAAGACATTACAAGAACTTCACAATTAATTACATTTCAAACAAACCAAAATTATTACACAGTTTGTTCTCTCCAGGACACAATATCAAAGCTGACCCAAATTAGAATATTTGCAAATATAATCACATGTAAATTCAGGTTAGAAAAAAACCAAAGTATTACAACACTTAAGAACACAAAATATAAACACTGTAGAGGTAAAAGGAACACTAAAATAATCTTTTGTTAGACTGTTAATAACTGTGATGAATATCCTCTGTGTCATTCTACAGCCTAGTGTGCAAACAGTATCCTTTGTAATATATTTCTTGTTTTACATTTATTAAAACAACAGTGTAGTTAAAACACTAAGAATTAATTGTATACCATTACCACCCTATTAATGTAAATCACATTTTTACCATCTCACTTCACAACAAATCTGACACATTTCAGACACCATAATTTTCGGATATTTCTGTTTGGCTGCTCCTAGAACTCTCTTCCTTGTAACAAGTTTACAAAGATAAAAGTCTATCTAGATTTTAATTTCTACTAGCTGGTCGATAGTCGTTATTACCGAGGCCTTCCCAGGATCCTGGAAGAAGATCCATAACAGTGTACAGACTTTCGAAAAAATAGTTTCACCCTTCTCTCTGTAGATTCGCAAGAGGTCCAGCAGAGTATCGAGAGAACCAGTCACTGTCCACACAGAATCCACCGTTTTATCATACTGTTGATGTGGAAAGAAAACAATTCATTGAGATTGTGTTACAATATGATGAGAAAATCAAGTGAAACACACACTGTGCATCTATTACACAAAGAGAGAGAGAATGCTATCAAGTTACACTTATTAATTTGTGATAAGAACCAGATGCCCACTTACATCAAAACTGAAATCTAATTTCATAACGAGTACAGCTAATTAAGTACGCTTTTCTTACATGTGTAATTATATAAACTATAATGCTTTGTTTCATCAAAGACAAGGGTACTCTCACTATTAAAGATAACTTAGGCCATAAATACATGACACACTTATCTTAAATACAATAACATTGTATAATGTAGCTTAAACAACAGTATTATAAGATATATACAATATTTGAGTAAGACCTGCACATGCATACATAAAACAAAGAAATTAACACATTTCTTCAGTAGTAAAGTTTGAAACACATTTACAAGTTCATTTCAATGCAATTTAAGTGTTTTTTTAAACCCTTGTACTTCTTACTCTCATGAAAATGGTATAAATTAAAACTTAAGTCACAAAATGATGCAGTTAAGTTGGTCTTTTATAGTAATAGCTGAGGAAAAACGTTTTATACGGAAACAAATTAAGGGTAAGTTAGGTCCCAGGCTAAACGTTTTATACAGAGCCCATCATGAAAAAACAAAAAAGTGAAACCACAAAATGGGCTTTTTTTTTTTTTTTTCACCCTAGCCCCCACCTATAATACTCCTTTAAAGCTCTGTGAATGGTTAGGATTTCAGTTTCACACACAAACTTTCTCAGAGTTCTTTTGTTAAGGTCTGTATGTTATGGTAATAATAAAACAATGACTTTCTCAGAGTTCTTTTGTTAAGGTCTGTATGTTATGGTAATAATAAAACAATGACTTTCTCACAGTTCTTTTGTTAAGGTCTGTTTGTTATGGTAATAATAAAACAATGACTTTCTCAGAGTTCTTTTGTTAACGTCTGTATGTTATGGTAATAATAAAACAATGACTTTCTCAGAGTTCTTTTGTTAAGGTCTGTATGTTATGGTAATAATAAAACAATGACTTTCTCAGAGTTCTTTTGTTAAGGTCTGTATGTTATGGTAATAATAAAACAATGACTTTCTCAGAGTTCTTTTGTTAAGGTCTGTATGTTATGGTAATAATAAAACAAGGCAAAGATTTCATGAAAACAAATAAAGGAAAATAACAGAAAATATTTAATGTAAGTTTAAAGCCGGGTGTTAAACTGTCATTACAGAAGCATCTGGTTTATAAAAACCAGTTTAGAAATGAAATAAAATAAGGTTAACTTGCAACAAGAAATAACTCAGTATTATAGAGGTGTTGCAGAAACATGCAGTACTGGATAAGAGGAAGATTGAAGAAGCTAAACGTCACACAATGTAAACAGCTCGCCTTTCTTGATGACGAGAAACCCACTTGAAATAAAAATGTATTTTAGAACAGCTGGTATTAACACTTACTGATAAGCAAAGACCAACGTTTCGACCTTCCTAGATCATATTTAGAAATAAAATGATCAAGGAACAATAATACATTTGAAGCAGAACCTATGTTGTCATGGTAACAACCCAAGTGAAACAGAATCTCTGTTGGAGAATACAAACCTTGGCAAGATTTAACAAGATGTTTGTGGAATATTTAATCAATTCCATGTGAGGCAAGCTTCGGTTACAGCTTCGTATCAACTGGAAAAGGATTTCTACTGCACTGCCTTCTGCTATCTTCTCACAACATGACGCCGAGAGCCGGGTAACAACATCTGGGCAATTACATAAAATGGTTTAGCACAACTTTCAAAAAATGTAAAACAACCTTACAAGGATATTATGGACAACGTAAAAAGCTTTGGTATAAACACAGTAAGTGAAATTTAAAAATTTTAGAAGAAAGAAAGATTAATAGTGAAATAATTAAAACAATCGTTTTCTTTGGTTAAACAAAAGTTTCATTTTAAAATTCCACCTACATTTCTTAAGGAAACTTACTAGGAGAAACGTGAAGAAAAAATATCTACAGTTTAACATGAATTTATCACTTTTGTTAGGCCTAAAAATATATTTTTCCATCCTAGACATTCTACATCAATACTCATTCTATAACAGACAACCTCAGATGGTTATTATATCACACACCAGTGTTTAATAAGTTTTCCTGGTTTAGTTCAAGTGAAGGTAAAACCATTAAAATCTTTACGCAGAATAAAAACATTTTAACAGTTTTTCCAGAATGTAAAAAAAAAATTATTCTTGGTCCCAGAAACAGAAAAATTTTCATGATTTTAAAATGTTAACTCTAGAGTTTAAGTGATTCCAAAAATGATTCCAACAACAGATGGAATCTTGTGTAATTGCTAGTCTCAAAAATTACTTTTTATGTAATGTATGCACTCTCAGATATAAAGACAGAGGGCAAATGCAACAAACAAAATCGTTTGTAATTCATTAAATACTTACTACACATGTACAACTCTTCTTAAACTTACAAAAATTTCAACTTTTATATTCAAAACAAACATTTTGTAAGCCATATATTAAAGGATCTGACACTGCCTAGCAGCACAGAATAGAACGACATACACAAACACTCGAGCATTATACAACATGCACGTGTTCGTGATAAAAGTTGTCACAATATTTTATTAACACTCAGGCTTCTTACTAAACAAAATGTTTCATTTAGTTTTCCAGTACATTTTCTCAGTGGTCACACTAGAATGTGAGCATCAGAATATAACAGAAATGTATTGAATATGTTAGTATTTCCAAGAAACAGAGAAATCCATAAGATAATAAAAATAGCACTTTGCACTTTCTCATAACCAGAATGGAAGAGATAAAAGCAGAAATTAGTACTATTATGATTAATTTGTTTTTTTAAAAGGTTACAGACTTAATACATTAAACCATCAGCAAAGATAAACCAACACCGTGTCCGAAGCAAGTGAAACTTTGACATTTTTCGCTACGTCATCCGTCAACATTGAGAAATTTAGTTAAGTTTGTTCTAAAAAACAAAATTCCTGGATTTAAGACCCACAAGAACGTTTGGTCATACATAAAACTTGAAAAATTATTTCTCTCCTGTTTTTCTAATTACAAATCTTGAGAGTAATTAAAACAAGTGGGTGTCGTAACATGACAGCTAAAAATTTCAGTCTCACCTAAATGCATCAGTGCAGACAAGATGTAGGATAGATTTCGGCAACGTAATAAGAAATCTAGAGCCGAAGTTGTTCGATTACATAATTTCTTATCTTCAGTAGCGTTCGCATTAACGGTTTTCAATCTTTCTCTTATTGTTTTCAGTTGACGACTCTTGAGTTTGCAACGCTGCACGTGCCCTCGCCAAGCAGCCTGATGTGAAAGAAACATTACTACAATATTAATTTTTTAAACAATGACAAATGATATACAAAGAATAAGAGAAACTGATACACTTACCTACATGTTGTCAGAGTTCTAATTTTTCTCTGTTACATATCTAAAGAAAACAGATTAATTTGCACATCTAATAATAATCTAACCACTACAACTAAATGTAAGTGATTTTAACATTTTAGTAATATAACAGAAACATGACCTTTGAAATTCCCGGAACCACCTGACTCGTTAACAGACATAAAACACGATTGAACTAGGCAACACGATTCGACAAATCTAGGAACTAAATCTACTGAACCAGAGAAAAAGACTATAACAAACCTGAAATTGTTATACTGATGGTTATAAAACAGACCAAATAATCTGATTAGATAAAATAATTGCAAGAAACTTTTGGATATGAGCAGAATTATAATAAAATAATTATGGATCAACACAATGGTCAGCCATCTTAAAATGCTGGTAATTTATATATATCTTCTCTTCTGTATGGATGGTGCCACACAAACATACCCTAATCTCCTGCTCAGACCAGTCAAGATTCATTTTACAAAATCCAATTTAACAGGCACTTTCTGAGCATGATTCGTTAGCTGCAAAAATCTGATTATTGCAACAACAACAACAAAAATTCCTGTAGAAGGCAATGAACAACAAATAACAGATCTATTTCTCACTTATGTGATAAAATACCACCCAAAAATAAACATTGTTAACAGATAACTGTAGACATATCACAGTAGAAAACCAATAAACTTGCAATGCCCTGGTCTTATTGCAGGAAACATCAGAACAAGAATGGCAGGCCTAAAACAGCTTCAAGGTCAAAGGTATTAGACACAGGGCAAATCTGTTATGGCTACACTACACACAAGTTTGGTTGAAAAATAGCCTCCTATTTGGTTTTACCCAAAATTCCATTATCACAACTCAAATTGGTTCAGCTCTCTAGGGCTAAAGCCATCCTAAAACATGGCTTCGGCTCCTCTGTAGCCACTGCTAAATATTAAAGCATGTATACCTACAAGACATAGCCCACTTCTCCATCAATCTCTATCTGGTCCTCTACACAGACCAGGAAGAAACTGGTTCCATTCTTGACTTAAGATCTGGATAACATTTTATTCACACATGAATTATGCAAGCTCTAATAATCCTTATAAAAAATCTGACCACTAAAACTTAACAGGTCAGCTCAATATTTATGCTAAACTTCAGTGTACACACTTTACCTTCCAGTCTACACTTGATTGTACAAACCTGTATAACTGTAGCTGCATTTTGTTCCTTTACCAACCTCCTATAAACCAACCATGAACGCACTTTTGTCTGTATCACAGTTGCTGCCTTTTCTTGTGTAAGAAGATAAATTCGAGCAGCTCTCTGGAACAGTATTACGTTCTGTTGCAGGTGTAAAAACCAAAGTCTCTGCAAGCGTCCTCTCATCCACCTCTGGAGAAGTCATGAAATACTTAATGTAAGACATCACAAGTTGTACAGTTACAATAAATCAAATTTTGGCAAAAGCAAGTTTACAAAAATCAGAAGTACTTATAAAAATAGAAGCATGTTCTGTTTCACTTTCCAAAAGCACTAAGATGTATATCACTGTTCAAAGAGAAAAATTTATAATTTAAAATATGCCATATTAGCTCAAATAAGGAAACTTCTTAACTACAGTAATAGTAATAAAATAAACATAACAAAATTGTCTTTATTTTTCATAAACACTCAAAAACAAAATATTAGTTTTGTTCTAGGTTATACAACAGTTATTGTGCTGTTTTCATAAGTTATCTTTGTTTAGAAAAACGTTAAAATGTGCAAGTCATACCTGTAGGGATTATCACACAGTATTCACACTGATGAGTTAATTTGATATTTAACATTAAAAAAACCATTTAATGTAAGTAACCCCCCTACCACATATTTCCACAATCCTTTTGATAGTTTTCCACACCTTTTCACATGACAAGCTTTTTTCAAGCTCACCTTTCAACCAATCATTATCTTAAAAACATAAATGATATATTAATTGAACTTGTCACACACTTCTTGTAGTTTGTTTGGAAGTTTGCATAAAGCTACACAAGGACTGTCTGTGTTAGCCATCCCTAATTTAGCAGTGAAAGACTAGAGTAAATGGAGCTTGTAATCACCACCCACTGCTAATTCTTGGGCTACTCTGTTACTAACAGACAATACGATTGACCATCACAAAACCACCCCAGGGCCATGGGCTGGCGTGTTTGGTGGGATGAAGATTCAATACTTCTACACAAGCCACATTCCCCAACAGATTGTGATTTGAGTGATATATGTTACAAAACCTGTAAATCACTAAATGTCTGAAAAAAAGTCTTACCACAAAAATTTTCTTCAATGTACTTAAATTGAAAAACTGTAGAGCAGTGTGGAAATTATGGTAGCTTACAAGTGATTTTATTCCCAAATTTCTGGGGTCAGATGTGTATCAAGTTGCACTCTTTATGCATAAAAATAATGCCCATATACTTTGACCAGTATGAACATTTAATGTTTAAAACTAAGATTACTAGCCTGAATAACAACAACTGCATCCAGTTGTTTCTTCATAACCTCAAATTTAATATTCGTCGGTAAAACCTTTGAACTCGTACAGCCGATAGATGACGTAATACCATGGCTACAAAACATTCCACTTTGACAGTTCTTGCCATAAGTAAAGCCTATAATTTAAAATAAACAAAAGATAATTATTTATAATGTTAACATATTCAATAATACAAAATATACTACAGTAATATGACCAACAAGAAATTCAACATTTCAGAAATGTTTAGCATAAAAACTTTGTTATTAACACAGCAAGTTCACACAAACACCCCTATTTAATTATTAATCTAAATATTACATTCAGTTTTATTAC
Source organism: Tachypleus tridentatus (assembly GCF_004210375.1). Classification (NCBI taxonomy): domain Eukaryota; kingdom Metazoa; phylum Arthropoda; class Merostomata; order Xiphosura; family Limulidae; genus Tachypleus; species Tachypleus tridentatus. The sequence goes on from NC_134827.1 coordinate 108,977,439, forward strand.
TTTTTGTGATAAGTAAATGGAAAGGTCAGACATTCTATTTATTATTTTTAGAGGTACTCAGTGATATCCATAAGTAATATATTCAACAAATCAAGTTTCAAAACAAAACATTTAAAGATTAAAATGAAAACTTGTTAAATCAGTGTTTTGATATGAATACAGATTTTTAGGACTAAATATCAAACGTTTTAATGTTTGTTTTTCCAACATTTAGCATCCTAAAGCAGCTTAAACTCATTGGTAAACTGTGCCACATTTAGTATACCTAGATCTTAGAGCATTTCATAATCTACAATTTCAACTAATGAACAGACCTCGACAATGTTTCGACTAATATAGATACATAAAGTAGTTGATAAAAAAAACAACATCTGAAACAATGATTTACTTACATCCAGGTGTTTTTGAGCCAAGAAACCACGAACAGCTTCTTGTAATTTTACTCTAATTTCAAGTTGCTGGTCCATCTGAAGAAGTTGCTGGCATTGTAACCAACTACGTGCCTTGACTTGGAGTAGTAACACTGGCCGATAGATTTTCAGATAACGTCTTTTAATCAGAGCACTTTTGTACCATCTTTGAATTGTAATGGCTGCCTTTAACCTTTTCACTTGTCGACGTACTAACCAACCTCTTGTAGCTGCTTGAAGCTTTACTGTGCTGCTTTGTAATCTCTCAAACCTGTAATCATTTTTTAAACTTATTTCACACAAACTGTTCATTACAATTTCTGTAATACATGCAACTGAAATGAATCTTCGCTTCAAGTTGGAAGAAAAATTCAGAATAAAAGTATTACAAAGTGAGAAACAAACTGGATATAATGTGATATCATGAAGACATTACCAAGTGAGAAACAAACTGGATATAATGTGATATCATGAAGACATTACCAAGTGAGAAACAAACTGGATATAATGTGATATCATGAAGACATTACCAAGTGAGAAACAAACTGGATATAATGTGATATCATGAAGACATTACCAAGTGAGAAACAAACTGGATATAATGTGATATCATGAAGACATTACCAAGTGAGAAACAAACTGGATATAATGTGATATCATGAAGACATTACCAAGTGAGAAACAAACTGGATATAATGTGATATCATGAAGACATTACCAAGTGAGAAACAAACTGGATATAATGTGATATCAGGAAGACATTACCAAGTGAGAAACAAAATGGATATAATGTGATATCATGAAGACATTACCAAGTGAGAAACAAACTGGATATAATGTGATATCATGAAGACATTACCAAGTGAGAAACAAACTGGATATAATGTGATATCATGAACACTTTTTCAGTGGAAATCTTTATTTTTGTAATTAAAACCGCACCATTTAAGGCCAAAAGAAATTTCCATGAACTGCAAGATTTGTTGCTAATCACAAAAAATTCCTCAAAATAGCCAGCTTCTATAGGGAGAAATGTTGATTTTAATTACAATAAATAAATATTTACATTTTAAAGATATTCGTGATAAAGTTAATCACCCAGTGGGATCCTCATCTGTTTAATCTATTTAAATTATAAATCATTACTATTATTTGGCTAAGTAACTTTACCAATACACTTTAAGTGTTACATTAAATTTTATAGTAAAACAAATTATTGATAGAAGCAAACAGGTACACATCATATTCCAATTTAATCACTTGTTGAATCCAAACAAATCTTGATGTATATATTTCAACACGTTGTTCAACTTGCATTATTTAACATAAAATAGAGTTGTATCTATTATTCTATAAAACCAACACTTTGTAAACAATTCAGCAGTGCATACTAAATTTCAAGTTATGATATGCTTAACAAACTTAATTGAAAAACTTTAAATGATTCACTTAACAAATAATATATACAAGCAAATTTACTGAATTTTTTTCAGGCAACAATAGCTACAATGGTCAAACAACACAGAAGTATAACAAACCTAATCTTTTGTGTTCGATCCTCACGTATTGCCCGAAACCAACGTTGAATCACAACAGCAGCTCTTCGCTGGAGAAGAAACTGTTGTCTTAGTTTTCGCCCTCGATATGAGGTTTGAATGTAAACAACACGATTTCTCACAACCTGAAACCGTTTTCTATATATTGTTGCTCTAAAGCACGCTTGAATTATCACAACACTCTTTCGAAGCTCAAGATAGCCTTTTCTCACTTCTTTTGCTAACAACCAACTTCGAAAGTATTTCTGTATTTCATATACTGCCCTGAGTTTCTTTTGGTACTTCCCCCTAGCCAGCACCATGCGATACCAAGACTGCAACTTCATGGCTGAGGACCTCATTACTAAGAATTTCTTTCTTACAATGACGCAACGTATGACAGACTGAACAATACGTGCAGAAACCATGGTTTTCGTAATTCTCCTTGCCACGAAGCCTCTGTAAGCGCTTTGGATTATTATGGCACTCTGACGAAATTGCACAAATTGCTGATGATACAACCTGCATTGTAACTTTGCTTTCCATCTCTGTTGAAGAAGTACAGTTGTCTTTTTCAGTTGAACAAATTGTTTTCTTGTCCTATGTGTCCTGTATGCAGCCTGTATTGTGGTAGCAGCCCAACGATTACGACCAACCGTTTTCCTTACAACGTAACCTCGCCACCAAGCCTGCACCTTGATGCAAGCGTTACGTAGCAACTGGTACCTTCTGTACTCAGCTCGTCCAGAGAGCTTTGCTTTAAACTTTTGCTGAATGAATGTAACCGCACGACACATCTGTAAAAATTCTGCTCTCTTTATCAAACCACGGACATACTTTTGTAAAGTAACACAAGCAGCCCTCATTTCCAGAAACTTGTTTCTTGCTATAAACATTTTCATGTAGGACTGAATTATAATTGAAGCCTTTTCTTCCTTCATTTTTTCCTGACTAAATATCCCTTAAACCAAGCCTGTACCAATGTGGTAGCCCGTCTCTTCCTCAGAATTCTCTTTTGAGTTTCTGGAGTATTAAAACATCAGTTACTAGCTGTCGGATCCTGATGAACAGACTTTTCTTCTCTGAAAGTTCTTTCTAGC
>NC_134827.1:108980983-109039179 GCF_004210375.1 Tachypleus tridentatus
GTCAGAAGTCTAATCATAACTCAAGAAAAGAATAAATAAAGTTTAAAAACTAATCATACCTTAACTTATCCGATTATTCATGTGTGACACCTTCAGGCACTTTTAGAAGTGATGAAATTTCTAAATGTTAACACTTGAGTAATAATATTTATCATGAAAGTTAATTTAATATAATAAAAAAAAATCACACACTTTCAGATAAAAATTGTGTGCCTATTTTCTTTCCGAATAAATAAAACATCAATAATGATATGCTACCACAAATTCTACATCAATACAGGTCTCAAGTTACCAAAACATTTTCTTAATTTATTTTACAACTTCAGAAAGGAAGGAAAGAGCCAAAATAAAATTTAAAAGTTTTTTTTTATTGAATGTGATTTTTTCTTATAAAATTCATACAAAAAGACAATAGTTTCTTAGAAAGTTTATTATTTTAATTTTTTTTTTATAAAATAGACGGACTAAAAATTTCTTCTGTGTCAAGAACAAATCTGTGCAATGGATTATTTCTCCTGTGCCAACCATAGATATGTATACTTGATTTTTAGCATTGTAGGCCTACATGTTTCCCGTTGTACCATTTTACGACAGCTAATAAAAGAAAATATTAACTAAAAAAAATAACTAAAAGAAAACATTGGGTGAGAGAGGCTTTGATTGTTTGTTTTTGAATTTTACGTAAAGCTGCACGAGGGCTATCTGCGCTAGCCGTCCATAATTTAGTAGTGTAAGATTAAAGGGAAGGCAGCTAGTCATCACCACCCACCGCCAACTCTTGGGCTACTTTTTTACCAACGAATAGTGGGATTGACCGTCAGATTATAACGCCCCCATGGCTGAAAGGGAGAGCATTACTCGAATTATGAATCGAACGCCTTAATCCACTTGGCCATGCCGGGCCCAGGTGAGAAAGGTGGAATTGTAATAAGGAATATAACATTCCAACTCCTATAATGTAAGAACAACGCAGTAAAGCTAGATTGATATATTGTGTTATTAGAATCGTGAAGATCTAATATTACATTAATGGATATGGTAGTTTTCAACATTCTTAGCCAATGTAGAAAATATTTGGTTATTGTAAGGTTTCCCTTCACTGTATCTTCATATGCCTAAACGACATCGAATTGTATGTTTGTTTTGAATTTCGCGCAAAGCTACTCGAGGGCTATCTGCGCTAGCCGTCCCTAATTTAGTAGTGTAAGACTAGAGGGAAGGCAGCTAGTTATTACCATCCACCGCCAACTCTTTTACCAGCGAATAGTGGGATTGACCGTCACATTATAATGCCCCCATGGCTGAAAGGGCGAGCATGTTCGGTGCGACCGGGATTCGAACCCGCAACCCTCGGATTACGAGTCAAACGCCTTAACCCACCTGGTCATGCCGGGCCGCTCTGATAAGTAAGTTCTTTTTTAGCAAGAAATCTGCCGTCGGCAATGGATGTGACGGACAACAAATGGTTGAAATGCTATTAGACACTTCATATTATTTGTTATCTCTAGTGGACTAAATAAAGAATACAGTATTATAAACTACAACAGGCCTAACTAACACTGATGACTAGAGTTTTCCAATCTATGCAGTTTAATGACAAGCGTAGATTATCTAATACACCAGATATAGCGTACTCGTCAAAAATGCTGGATCGGTTTAACAAATTCGATATAAAGAATAATACATCTTGTGTCAGAGAAACTAACAGACGTTTTCCAACAATACTGAAAGAACATTTCGAAGCTCTTTCTCATAAGTTGAACACATGGTTAAGCATAATCACTTCTTTGATTTTTCAGAGTAGATTGTTTGTTTGTTTTTCTTATTTCGCGCAAAGCTATTCGAGGGCTATCTGCACTAGCCGTCCCTAATTTAGCAGTGTAAGACTAGAGGGAAGGCAGCTAGTCATCACCACCCACCGCCAACTCCTGGGCTACTCTTTTGCCAACGAATAGTGGGATTGACCGTCACATTATAACGCCCCAACGGCTGAAAGGGCGAGCATGTTTGGCGCGACGGGGATGCGAGTCGCACGCCGTAACTCGCTTGGCCATGAAGGGTCCTCATGGAGTAGAAATAACTGGCAAAAACAATATAAATCATATAAAATTTTCTTTATCAAAAAGGCCCGGCAAGGCCAAGCGTGTTAAGGCGTGCGACTCGTAATCTGATGGTCGCGGGTTCGCATCTCCGTCGCGCCAAACATGCTCGCCCTTTCAGCCGTGGGGGCGTTATAATGTGCGGTCAATCCCACTATTCGTTGGTAAAAGAGTTGGCGGTGGGTGGTTATAACTCGCTGCCTTCCCTCTAGTCTTACACTACTAAATTAGGGACGGCTAGCGCAGATAGCCAGCCCTCGAGTAGCTTTGTGCGAAATTCAAAAAATAAACAATCTTTATCAAAAAAAAAAAAAAACAACTTACATTAACAAATATGCAAGTGTGTGTTTATATTTATTCTTATTTTTACATCATTGTGATATTGTAGCACGTGAAAGAAAGTATTGTTTAAAGTTTTTTTAAATATGTACATTCGATTATCCGTTACTAACTAAACAACGTTGTTAAGGGTTAGTTTAAACGTCACTGTAAGATATTGTTGTAATAGTGTTACAATTCGGTATTACTATGACAACAGAATTTTACATTGAAAATAAAAATCTTGTGAAAGGCGATTAGTTGTGAGCAATCTACTAATTTGATTTAAATATGGGAAAAATAGGGAGATATGTGAGGAGAAAGTTACGAAAATTGTTTTTGTGTTTGATTCCATCTTGGTACGTGGTTTTTTATGTGATCTAAAGTGCGTGGATACTCCCTAAGCCTTCATTTGCGAGATAACCCTATTGCTTAATTATGCCTTTCTTGTTATTATTACACATATTATTATTATATATTAACATTTATTTTCACAATTCAAAGATTATCGCATAGTTTAATAATTTAATACAAAATATTATTGCAAGAGTAATTAGAAAACAGTGGACGATGATAGCTATAAAAAAAGATTTTATTATTGTAATTACGTGAAACACTATTTTGTATTAAATGCAACAGTCATTTCTTGTTAGACCTCTACATATTTTGTCTGATACAAGCTTAAAGGAAACATCAGTAATAGCATTAGGGTTTTCTTATTTTCTTTTTCGAATGAAATTACCGTGCTCGGTTTATCTAATTTCTGGGTCTATAAGTTTGTCAATATGGTGATACTGTACTAGCTTTCTTTGGAACAGACCAATACAATTTATAAAATTTTGTTAACATATTAAAGAAAGCAATAATATAAGGAATTAATAGATGACCCAACCAGCATCTTTCAATAAGACTAATATATTTAAATTTCATTTTTTTTTCATATTTTTACACATTTGTTTTATTTGTTTGTTTGTTTTTTAAATTTCGCTCAAAGCTACTCATGGGCAATCTGCGCTAGCTGTCCCTAATTTAGCAGTGTAACACTAAAGGGAAGCCAGATAGTCATCACCACCCACCGCCAACTCTTAGGCTACTCTTTTACCTAGTGGGTAAAGAATAGTTGGATTTACCCTTACATAATAACGCCCCTACGGCTGAAAGGGCGAGCATGTTTGGTGCAGCCTTCAGGTTACGAGTGGAACGCCTTAACCCACTTGGCCATGCCGGGCCATTTATATACATTATTATGTGTTTTTTTTTGTATTGTTTTAATTTCGCGCAAAGCTACTCGAGGGCTATCTGCGCTAGCCGTCCCTAATTTAGCAGTGTAAGACTAGAGGGAAGGCAGCTAGCAATCACCATCCACCGCCAACTTTTGGATTACTCTTTTATTAATGAATAGTGGGATTGGCCGTAACATTATAACGCCCCCACGTCTAAAAGGGCGAGCATGTGTGGTGTGACGGGGATTCAAACCCGCGACCCTAAGATTACAAGTCGAGTGCCGTAACCACTTGGCCATGCTGGGCCCATGATTATGTGTGCGTGTGTACATTTTTTCTTATAACAAATCCACATCGGGCTATCTGCTGTATCCACCGAGAGTAATGGAACCCCTCATCTCACTGTTGTGAATCCAAAGACTTACCTCTGTCCCACAGGGGACATATGTGATTAAAAGCAGTCACTTCTTTAATTTTCCGCATGTTTATATCAAAGGGAAAAAATAACAATATGCATTGTGGACAAAATTAGATTTCCATGTATTAAACAACTTACATTAATAAATGTACATTTACATTTATATTTATTCCATCTTTTGTTTTGTTTAGCTGTTTTGATTTTTACTAAATTATTTTTTTACATACGTAATATTAGTCTCATGCCCCAAGTGACTCAGTGGTAAGTCTGAAAGCTCAAAACGCCAAAATACGGGTTACGATATTCGTGATGGGCACAACACAGGTAGCCCATTGTGTAGCTTTGACCTTAATTCCAAACAAACAAACAAAATACTTTTACTAATTTATTTTATAGCTGCACTGGAAGATACGAAGAAAATGAAAGCTACGTTACAGAGGTAGAAGAAGAGATAGATGATCTTGTCGAAGAAGCCGAATTTGAAAACTTCAGAGAAATAACCACGGTTAGTCAACCACAGGAAAATGAAAAATATAAGTTGTTCTTTTATGAAGAAAGCTTGTTGCGCAACAGTTTCTGTTCACTTTATGAAGGTTCATTTACATTTGGAACAAAAGCTGAAATCCATCAAGCCGAAGAACCATACGATTGCGAGAGACCAAATATTCACGTTTCAACATTCTGTAAAAGGCACTCAGTTTTTCAGTCCAGTAAAGAATTAGAGGGCAGCTATAGAGAACTAGAAAACATGAAAAGTATTTTACAATTTGGATATTCAACAACTCAGTCAGCCACTGTTGACTGTGTTCCAATAAGAACCATGATAAACAGTCAATTACAGGAATATACAGTTACCTTCCTAAAAATAAAAATAAACATATGGTACAACGGTGGGTATTCCCTGGTTCAAACAGCAGAGATACTTATAACGAAACCCGAAATGGAAAGAAGTCTGACACATAAAATCGGTAAGATAATTTTAAATATCCTTATAGTTTATGTAATACATTGTGAGTCGGTCATGGCCTAAACGTTAGTGTGACGAGATGTGAAATCGAAAGATCTAAGTTTGAAAATTCCACTAAACAAGCTCCATACTGTGGGAGAGTGAATACAGTTACTATTTTCAAACACACATACAAAACACTGTTAGTAGCGGGCCCTGCTGACTGGATGGTTGGCTTGTAGTGTCTGTATAAGTACGTTCAGGTAATTAACTTCAATAACTTAAAACTCGCAAATGTTATTTTACACGTTACATTGTGGTTAATCAGCAACCCAATTACAACTATTTGGTGTAACTGAATTTATTTCAAGAACGGCAATGGTATCGAACTGATCTATTATTTGGAGACAAAAAAAGAATCCATTTAATTACTGTAATAATGGTTATTTACATCCGGGTGCTTGGTTAGCTTTGATGAAATGGAAATTATTACACAATATTTTTAATCAAAGATTAGACCTCTGTAACATTTTGTTCAAAGATTTCGTTGTTTTGCTAAAACAGTTTCTGTTAATCTAGTTTTGTTTTTGTTTTTTTCAGCATCTACATCATCAGTGCAACCGTACAGTTCTTTCCTCAATGTCAGCAACTTGAGAAGTTGTTCTTTATTCACACTCTCAAATATCAGCAAAAGTTTCATTTACAGCAGCATCATTTTCATTCTCTTCTATATTTTGGCTTCTTTCATAAATTATCTCATATCATAAACTTTACAAGACTGAGGATCAGCATGAAAATTTATTACTGTACTGAATGCAGTACCTTACATTGTTTTCCATTCCTTCCTGTACTACTTTATATGTTTTAGAAATTGTACACATTTGGTTTGTTTGTTTGTTTTGGAATTTCGCACAAAGCTACTCGAGGGCTATCTGTGCTAGCCGTCCCTAATTTAGTATTGGAAGACTAGAGGGAAGGCAGCTAGTCATCACCATCCACCGCCAACTCTTGGGCTACTCTTTTACCAACGAATAGTGGGATTGACGGCCACATTATAACGCCCCCTCGTGTTGCTTTCAGCGAAATTCCAAAACAAATGAATTATTTTTACATTTTGCATTTATCCACAAACGTTTGTGACTCGTGGTTTAAAATGTACATCTTTAATGAGATAGAGATTATAAAACAGATAGAGAAGATTGGATATTTAAATTTCATCTATAGAATTTAATTAATATAATTAATATTATTACTAATCTTCAGTAAATTAATATGAAATAACTGCTAATTTTATATAATTTTCTGAGAATTATTTAGTAATTGAATATCTAAACTTTAGTTAATATTATTTAGTTACCGTATTGATTAACAAAAATCACATTTTAAAGGGTTAATAAATTTACTTTTGTATATAATTACAAAATTCTTTTAAAATGTGGTTGTCTTGTAAATACTGTAACTAAATCTGTCATATCATATTTAATGACCTAAAATAATTCTTAAATTATTTTGCCATTGGTTTTGGCCTATTTAGGAATACGGTACAACAGTTCTAGAATGTTGGACTACTTTCTATTCTCTTGAATGAATTTTTAATTGTCCTTCCAACATACAACTTTATTATTTCATGTATTAAGTTTTACAAGACTTGAGTATTATTAATATTTAATTAATTTGTTCTTTGACACTGATATGTTTATATAGAAGACCAATATGCAACTTTAACTCTTATAACTATGTGACCTTTGAAAAACGTTTAAACAGATCACTGGCATACCTATGGAAGCTGACTTTTCATTCAACATGACTTATGTTTATCATTAGTTCAACTAAAATTTGTTGTTAGAAGAGTGAACCTTGTCCCTGTACCTTTGCTTCATCATATTAGAAGCTTAATTTCTATTAAAAATTTACATTATGACTCATCTGACATCTATCTCACAGAACTTAAATTATAACAAAGTAATAACACTAATTATATTGTAAATAATTTAAATTTGAATATTATTTTTCTGGAAGAAAAAAATGAATTGAATTTTTTCATACTTGGTTTATTAATCAGTTGTGTAGAATGGTTCACTTTTTTATGAAACTTAGCACTGACATAAAATGTCGGTGTTTAAGAAGGTTTAACTCATTTTAGATGCAAGAGCTTGGAGGTATTCCCATTTTGACTAAACCAACAGATATGTCCAATACTATTCCTGATGAGAAAGTGGTCATCACCCTGGTAACGTATCTCAGTGCACGACTGATTGATCTGAGTGAAGAAATTCGTGCAGCCCGAATTTTACAACTTGCGTGGAAGAGACGACAAATTAGGAAGGAAGAAGCCAAGAGGAAGGTAGGTTCTGGTCGTGACATTAAATATCATTTTGTTTGTTTTAGTTACCCTACATAACTGTTAGTATGACATTTCACTTTCTTCTAATAACAAATGTTATGGCACAAAGAAATAATAAACTTTGTGTAAAGTCATGATATGGTAGATCTAGACAGACTGAGAATTACTGAAGGTCAGGGTGTTATGATACTGGTAAGAATAACCAACAAGGGACCCTCAGTAAGACAGTGTCTACTGCATCTTTATGCAGAGATAAAGATTGTGACGTAAATGGAATATCTGTAATAAGGCTTAATGTACCTTGTAAGATGGTTTCTGCTCTCTCGTGTTGAATAAAGTTTTAAACAGCACTAGCATTGCTCTTGGTTCATTGGAAGACAAAATGTACATTTAAAATAAGGGTAAAATATAAGCCAAAACACAAGACTTCAGATGTAAACAAACCTGGTGCCTCAGTGCTGCTAACAGTGCTGTCCTTGTAGCCAATTTGCAAACTAAAGTTTCAACTGTATTGAGTACCTCTTGTTTGACTCTTAAATTGAAAAACGTTAGATGTACCCTACAAACATTTGGGGAATCTTAATAAACATTTTCCTTATCTAAGAAAACTAAGTTCAGCATAGAAAACATCTTATTACTGTGTTGAAACATACTTTAAGAGAGAGAGAATGTACATTTAATACAAAGCTGGATGTCTAAAAAAAATGTAAGGAAAAAATATCTTGTATATCAAATGTTAAAGTACATTTTGTGCTTAAGTCCATGGATTATTTCTCTTGTGATATTTTACATGGCAGTAAGATGTTTAACAAATCTTTATCTATATAAGCCATTTACAAAGTTAGAGTTTACATAGAGTATTTTGGGTGTTAATCGAAAGGCCATGATGACAGAGGCATACACCTCACAAATGGTTCCATTATTATTACTTATTAACCTCTGGTTAAGAAAAGCCTGTCACAAATTATCACTTGCATTGTTTTGAAAGTCTTTCTTATGGTTACAAGCTATCCTGACACCTTTTCTATATATTGTAAGCGACTTTTATTCCAGTTTAGCAGTTTGAGCGTATCATGTGGAGACTATTAACTTGTAACAGTGATAAGTAAGTAACCAAACTGTTTTCATAGTGTGTTGTACTTTTGCTTTATATGTATACATGTATTGTCAGTATTTGTATTGTTTGGTAATATTGTACTTTATGTTGCAGGCCAAAATTAAAGCTGCAACAGTAATTCAAAGAGCTCTTCGCAAGTTTTTACACCGGCAACAACTGAACAAACAAAACAGGGCAGCGACCATCATTCAGTGTGCCTTTAAATGTTTTGTAGCAAGGAAACGTTTGCAAAGCTTGCGTATAGAGAAACTATTCCAGTACCAACAGCTGATGGCTGTTGTTATTCAGGTTTGTAGTAATATATTGTGGTAGAGTACTTAATTAAGGAAAACTTAACATATTTTCCTGTAAACAGCATTGAAAATATGACGTGCATTATGTTTTTATTGTATAAACAATGAGGTTTTCATACATCTGCATTTAAACAACTGAGAAAATTTGTTATGTAACTAAAGTTATGTGCTGTACATTTTCCGATATCTTGTTTGTTTCTTTCCAGGCTGCTTACAGAGGCTTCAGAACAAGGAAGGAAATGAAGGAAAGATTAGTTGCTGCTGTTACCTTACAGAAGTATATCCGCTCCTGGAAGGCACGGAAATCTTACTTGAAATTCCAACTGGCTGTTAAAACAATACAAAGCCAATATCGTGCCCACATAATAGGGTGTACACAGAGAAGAGAATATATCCGTATAAGGTGTTCCATCATCTTCATCCAAGCTCTTGTTCGTGGTTGGTTAGTCAGGAAAAGACTGGAAAGACAGCAGCGAGCAGCTGTGGCCATTCAAGCTGTTGTGAAAGGGTGGTTAGCTAGACTAAAATACCATCAATTGTATGCTGCTATTCTTAGACTTCAAAGAGTCGTGAGAGCTATATATCATGGTCAGCAGTGCAGAATGGCTTATCTGAGAATCCGTTATGCAGTAATAAACATACAACGATGGTACAGGACGAAGAAAACTCGACGGAGTTTTCTGGCAAAAGAAAAGCTGTCGTTATATTGCAAGCACACGCAAGAAGTTATTTGGCAAAAAATTTCTTTAAAAACAGAAAACAGCAGTAGTTTGTATTCAGAAGTGGTGGAGGAACACTAAGACGGGACAGAAGGTTAGGCAGGATTATCTTGCTCTGAGAAAAAGTGTTGTCATATTACAATCTTATATCAGGTCCTACCTTCTCCGAAAGAGGTACCTGACCCATAGGTCAGCTGTAATAAAGTTGCAGAGCTACTTTCGTATGTTAATGGCTAGAAAACGTTTTCTTCAGATAAGGCATGCAGCAATCACTCTGCAGCAACATTTTAAAGCTACGTTAGCAAGAAACAAAGAGAGACTGAGGTTCCTTCTACTCCTAAAACTAGTGGTTAAAGTACAAGCACAATTCAGAATGAAAAAAGCTCGAAAAGACTTCCTGGCTTATAGACAAGCTGTATTGGTTTTACAAGCCAGAATGAAAGGGTTTATTGCACGCAGGCATTATTTGTTAATCAAGAATTACGTTAAGAAAATAGAAGATAGACGCATTGCTACTCTAAACTGTCGGAAGGAAAGAAAAGAGTATATTCTGAAAAGAAATGCTGCAATTCTCATCCAAGCTGCATATCGAGGATTCGTGGAAAGACGAGAGTTCTGTATGCAAAAGAAAGCTGTGATAAAACTTCAAGCATGTGTACGAATGTACCAACAAAGATCACGATACATGGAACTCTGTTTGGTTACCTACAAAATGCAGGAAAGAGTGCGTGCTTGGCAGTGTGGAAAAGAAATTCGGAGGAATTTCTTGAACTTAAAACAAGCCACGATCACTTTGCAGACACAGTTTAGAATGATGAAGTCCAGGAAACGTTATTTAGAGCTTCAGGTAGCTTGTAGAAGGATCCAGAAGCTGATACGAGGATTTCTAGTTAGAAAAGGTTTAGAATTTTAAAATGGGCCACTCTTGTACTCCAAGAAAGGTACAGAGCAAAGAAACTAGCTGTGGTTTGTCGTAGAGAGTATTTACTTGCTCAAGGAGCTGCTATCACTCTGCAAGCTGGAGTCCGTGGCTGGAAGGTCCGGAAAGAAATCGAATTCAGTCTCGTGCGTGTATTTTGATCCAAGCTCAGTACAGAATGTTTCGGCAGAGAAGTAAATATCTGCTAATGCGAAGATCAGCTGTAATAATACAATGTCGTTACCGTGCTTGGAGTTTGGGGAAAAGAACCATGTTACAGTACCACATCAGTAAGGGAGCTATTCTAACAATACAGGCTTGGGTACGGGGGTGGATATGTAGACGATTGCTGCAGAAGTATTGCAATAATATTGTGACAGTGCAAGCATGCATCAGACAATATCTGGTTAGGAAGAAATACATTCAACTGAAGCAAGTGGTCATCAACCTACAAAGAAGATACAGAGCTGTCAAGGCTTGCAGGTCAGCAAAACACGAGTTTCACAAGGTTAAAACTGCAGTCGTAACAATTCAAGCGGGTTACAGAGGCTGGAAAATTCGGCAAGAAGTTCGTCAGTGGCATTTTGCTGCAACAAGGATTCAGACTTGCTTCAGAAGATACTCAGATCGCAAGTCTTTTCTTAAACTTAAACAAGCAGTAGTAGTTTTACAGAAAGCTATCAAAGCATATTTGATGGGACAGAAAGATAGAGCTTTCTACTTGAGCTTGAAGGAGTCTGTGATAAGAATCCAGGCAGCATATCGGGGTTGGAAGCTTCGATCAGCACTGAAACGCAGACGAGATGGTGCTGTAATAATTCAAACTCTTTACAGAGGATATAGAGAGAGAAAGAAATATGCTGCAAAAAAAAGAGCAACATTGGTACTTCAAGCTCATTTCAGAGCTTTTCTGAACGGAAGAAGGGAATTGGAACGTTACTTAGTAATGAAGAAAGCAGTGTTGGTAATCCAGAGCTCTTGGCGAGGGCACCAGGTAAGACAACACTTGAAGAAAGAACACCATGCAGCCATAATCATTCAGAGATACATCAGGGGATTTATTGCTAGAAAGAACTTTCAGAGAAGAAAAAGTCTGTTCATCAGGATCCGACAGCTTGTAACTGATGTTTTAATACTCCAGAAACTCAAAAAGAAAATTCTGAGGAAGAGACGGGCTACCACATTGGTACAGGCTTGGTTTAAGGGATATTTAGTCAGGAAAAAAATGAAGGAAGAAAAGGCTTCAATTATAATTCAGTCCTACATGAAAATGTTTATAGCAAGAAACAAGTTTCTGGAAATGAGGGCTGCTTGTGTTACTTTACAAAAGTATGTCCGTGGTTTGATAAAGAGAGCAGAATTTTTACAGATGTGTCGTGCGGTTACATTCATTCAGCAAAAGTTTAAAGCAAAGCTCTCTGGACGAGCTGAGTACAGAAGGTACCAGTTGCTACGTAACGCTTGCATCAAGGTGCAGGCTTGGTGGCGAGGTTACGTTGTAAGGAAAACGGTTGGTCGTAATCGTTGGGCTGCTACCACAATACAGGCTGCATACAGGACACATAGGACAAGAAAACAATTTGTTCAACTGAAAAAGACAACTGTACTTCTTCAACAGAGATGGAAAGCAAAGTTACAATGCAGGTTGTATCATCAGCAATTTGTGCAATTTCGTCAGAGTGCCATAATAATCCAAAGCGCTTACAGAGGCTTCGTGGCAAGGAGAATTACGAAAACCATGGTTTCTGCACGTATTGTTCAGTCTGTCATACGTTGCGTCATTGTAAGAAAGAAATTCTTAGTAATGAGGTCCTCGGCCATGAAGTTGCAGTCTTGGTATCGCATGGTGCTGGCTAGGGGGAAGTACCAAAAGAAACTCAGGGCAGTATATGAAATACAGAAATACTTTCGAAGTTGGTTGTTAGCAAAAGAAGTGAGAAAAGGCTATCTTGAGCTTCGAAAGAGTGTTGTGATAATTCAAGCGTGCTTTAGAGCAACAATATATAGAAAAGGTTTCAGGTTGTGAGAAATCGTGTTGTTTACATTCAAACCTCATATCGAGGGCGAAAACTAAGACAACAGTTTCTTCTCCAGCGAAGAGCTGCTGTGGTGATTCAACGTTGGTTTCGGGCAATACGTGAGGATCGAACACAAAAGATTAGGTTTGTTATACTTCTGTGTTGTTTGACCATTGTAGCTATTGTTGCCTGAAAAAAATTCAGTAAATTTGCTTGTATATATTATTTGTTAAGTGAATCATTTAAAGTTTTTCAATTAAGTTTGTTAAGCATATCATAACTTGAAATTTAGTATGCACTGCTGAATTGTTTACAAAGTGTTGGTTTTATAGAATAATAGATACAACTCTATTTTATGTTAAATAATGCATGTTGAACAACGTGTTGAAATATATACATCAAGATTTGTTTGGATTCAACAAGTGATTTAATTGGAATATGATGTGTACCTGTTTGCTTCTATCAATAATTTGTTTTACTATAAAATTTAATGTAACACTTAAAGTGTATTGGTAAAGTTACTTAGCCAAATAATAGTAATGATTTATAATTTAAATAGATTAAACAGATGAGGATCCCACTGGGTGATTAACTTTATCACGAATATCTTTAAAATGTAAATATTTATTTATTGTAATTAAAATCAACATTTCTCCCTATAGAAGCTGGCTATTTTGAGGCATTTTTTGTGATTAACAACAAATCTTGCAGTTCATGGAAATTTCTTTTGGCCTTAAATGGTGCGGTTTTAATTACAAAATAAAGATTTCCACTGAAAGTGTTCATGATATCACATTATATCCAGTTTGTTTCTCACTTGGTAATGTCTTCATGATATCACATTATATCCAGTTTGTTTCTCACTTGGTAATGGTTCATGATCACATTATATCATCTTCATGATATCACATTATATCAGTTTGTTTCTCACTTGGTAATGTCTTCATGTTTGTTTGTTTCTCACTTGGTAATGTCTTCATGATATCACATTATCCAGTTTGTTTCTCACTTGGTAATGTCTTCATGATATCACATTATATCCTCACTTGTTGTCTTCATGTTTTATATCCAGTTTGTTTCTCACTTGGTAATGTCTTCATGATATCACATTATATCCAGTTTGTTTCTCACTTGGTAATGTCTTCATGATATCACATTATATCCAGTTTGTTTCTCACTTGGTAATGTCTTCATGATATCACATTATATCCAGTTTGTTTCTCACTTGGTAATGTCTTCATGATATCACATTATATCCAGTTTGTTTCTCACTTGGTAATGTCTTCATGGTTTGTTTCTCACTTGGTAATGTCTTCATGATATCACATTATATCCAGTTTGTTTCTCACTTGGTAATGTCTTCATGATATCACATTATATCCAGTTTGTTTCTCACTTGGTAATGTCTTCATGTAATTATATCCAGTTTGTTTCTCACTTGTAATGTCTTCATGATATCACATTATATCCAGTTTGTTTCTCACTTTGTAATACTTTTATTCTGAATTTTTCTTCCAACTTGAAGCGAAGATTCATTTCAGTTGCATGTATTACAGAAATTGTAATGAACAGTTTGTGTGAAATAAGTTTAAAAAATGATTACAGGTTTGAGAGATTACAAAGCAGCACAGTGAAGCTTCAAGCAGCTACAAGAGGTTGGTTAGTACGTCGACAAGTGAAAAGGTTAAAGGCAGCCATTACAATTCAAAGATGGTACAAAAGTGCTCTGATTAAAAGACGTTATCTGAAAATCTATCGGCCAGTGTTACTACTCCAAGTCAAGGCACGTAGTTGGTTACAATGCCAGCAACTTCTTCAGATGGACCAGCAACTTGAAATTAGAGTAAAATTACAAGAAACTGTTCGTGGTTTCTTGGCTCAAAACACCTGGATGTAAGTAAATCATTGTTTCAGATGTTGTTTTTTTTTATCAACTACTTTATGTATCTATATTAGTCGAAACATTGTCGAGGTCTGTTCATTAGTTGAAATTGTAGATTATGAAATGCTCTAAGATCTAGGTATACTAAATGTGGCACAGTTTACCAATGAGTTTAAGCTGCTTTAGGATGCTAAATGTTGGAAAAAACAAACATTAAAACGTTTGATATTTAGTCCTAAAATCTGTATTCATATCAAAACACTGATTTAACAAGTTTTCATTTTAATCTTTAAATGTTTTGTTTTGAAACTTGATTTGTTGAATATATTACTTATGGATATCACTGAGTACCTCTAAAAATAATAAATAGAATGTCTGACCTTTCCATTTACTTATCACAAAAAGTGATAAAACTGAATGTAATATTTAGATTAATAATTAAATAGGGGTGTTTGTGTGAACTTGCTGTGTTAATAACAAAGTTTTTATGCTAAACATTTCTGAAATGTTGAATTTCTTGTTGGTCATATTACTGTAGTATATTTTGTATTATTGAATATTGATTATAAATAATTATCTTTTGTTTATTTTAAATTATAGGCTTTACTTATGGCAAGAACTGTCAAAGTGGAATGTTTTGTAGCCATGGTATTACGTCATCTATCGGCTGTACGAGTTCAAAGGTTTTACCGACGAATATTAAATTTGAGGTTGGCGAAGAAACAACTGGATGCAGTTGTTGTTATTCAGGCTAGTAATCTTAGTTTTTAAACATTAAATGTTCATACTGGTCAAAGTATATGGGCATTATTTTTATGCATAAAGAGTGCAACTTGATACACATCTGACCCCAGAAATTTGGGAATAAAATCACTTGTAAGCTACCATAATTTCCACACTGCTCTACAGTTTTCAATTTAAGTACATTGAAGAAAATTTTTGTGGTAAGACTTTTTTCAGACATTTCATTTTAGAGTTTATTTTTGTGTTTGGAAGATTGAAGTGTCTTTGCACTATATATAGTTTTTCTTCCAAAAGTTAAAACTAAGATATGTTTTTGGGTGAAAACTATTAAAGTTAAACATGTTTGACTGCAGTTGCTTTTATTTCGTTTATTATTAAATAGTGATTTACAGGTTTTGTAACATTTAATACAAGTTTTTGTCTGTCACAAGTTGCCATCAAGAAAACTTGTCATCTGTACCAGATCTCTTCAACAGAGCTGGACCTGTGAAAATCAAACGTATATGGGAATTCTTATTGTCTGTAAAACAAAACACGTAACAGTTTTGTAGAAGTATTAAAATGATCTTACCAGTCTCAATGTAAGGCATTGTTGTTTTCAAAAGAAGTGGGTGGGCCTGACACTTCTAGGCAGTTATATCACTCAAATCACAATCTGTGGGTTGTGGCTTGTGGCTTGAATCTTCATCCCACCAAACACGCCAGCCCTGGGGTGGTTTTGTGATGGTCAATCGTATTGTCTGTTAGTAACAGAGTAGCCCAAGAATTAGCAGTGGGTGGTGATTACAAGCTCCATTTACTCTAGTCTTTCACTGCTAAATTAGGGATGGCTAACACAGACAGTCCTTGTGTAGCTTTATGCAAACTTCCAAACAAACTACAAGAAGTGTGTGACAAGTTCAATTAATATATCATTTATGTTTTTAAGATAATGATTGGTTGAAAGGTGAGCTTGAAAAAAGTTTGTCATGTGAAAAGGTGTGGAAAACTATCAAAAGGATTGTGGAAATATGTGGTAGGGGTTACTTACATTAAATGGTTTTTTAATGTTAAATATCAAATTAACTCATCAGTGTGAATACTGTGTGATAATCCCTACAGGTATGACTTGCACATTTTAACGTTTTTCTAAACAAAGATAACTTATGAAAACAGCACAATAACTGTTGTATAACCTAGAACAAAACTAATATTTTATTTTTGAGTGTTTATGAAAAATAAAGACAATTTTGTTATGTTTATTTTATTACTATTACTGTAGTTAAGAAGTTTCCTTATTTGAGCTAATATGGCATATTTTAAATTATAAATATGTATCTCTTTGAACAGTGATATACATCTTAGTGGTTTTGGAAAGTGAAACAGAACATGCTTCTATTTTTATAAGTACTTCTGATTTTTGTAAACTTGCTTTTGCCAAAATTTGATTTATTGTAACTGTACAACTTGTGATGTCTTACATTAAGTATTTCATGACTTCTCCAGAGGTGGATGAGAGGACGCTTGCAGAGACTGTGGTTTTTACGTCTGCGACAGAACGTAATACTGTTCCAGAGAGCTGCTCGAATTTATCTTCTTACACAAGAAAAGGCAGCAACTGTGATACAGGCAAAAGTGCGTTCATGGTTGGTTTATAGGAGGTTGGTAAAGGAACAAAATGCAGCTACAGTTATACAGGTTTGTACAATCAAGTGTAGATTGGAAGGTAAAGTGTGTACACTGAAGTTTAGCATAAATATTGAGTTGACCTGTTAAGTTTTAGTGGTCAGATTTTTTATAAGGATTATTAGAGCTTGCATAATTCATGTGTGAATAAAATGTTATCCAGATCTTAAGTCAAGAATGGAACCAGTTTCTTCCTGGTCTGTGTAGAGGACCAGATAGAGATTGATGGAGAAGTGGGCTATGTCTTGTAGGTATACATGCTTTAATATTTAGCAGCTGGAACAATAAAACTGTTTGTTGAATGCAGGGGCTACAGAGGAGTCGAAGGCACGTTTTAGGATGGCTTTAGCCCTAGAGAGCTGAACCAATTTGAGTTGTGATAATGGAATTTTGGGTAAAACCAAATAGGAGGCTATTTTTCAACCAAACTTGTGTGTAGTGTAGCCATAACAGATTTGCCCTGTGTCTAATACCTTTGACCTTGAAGCTGTTTTAGGCCTGCCATTCTTGTTCTGATGTTTCCTGCAATGAGACCAGGGCGTTGCAAGTTTATTGGTTTTCTACTGTGATATGTCTACAGTTATCTGTTAACAATGTTTATTATTGGGTGGTATTTTATCACATAAGTGAGAAATAGATCTGTTATTTGTTGTTCATTGCCTTCTACAGGAATTTTTGTTGTTGTTGTTGTTGCAATAATCAGATTTTTGCAGCTAACGAATCATGCTCAGAAAGTGCCTGTTAAATTGGATTTTGTAAAATGAATCTTGACTGGTCTGAGCAGGAGATTAGGGTATGTTTGTGTGGCACCATCCATACAGAAGAGATATATATATATTTTTAAGATGGCTGACCATTGTGTTGATCCATAATTATTTTATTATAATTCTGCTCATATCCAAAAGTTTCTTGCAATTATTTTATCTAATCAGATTATTTGGTCTGTTTTATAACCATCAGTATAACAATTTCAGGTTTGTTATAGTCTTTTCTCTGGTTCAGTAGATTTAGTTCCTAGATTTGTCGAATCGTGTTGCCTAGTTCAATCGTGTGATATGTCTGTTAACGAGTCAGGTGGTTCCGGGAATTTCAAAGGTCATGTTTCTGTTATATTACTAAAAATGTTAAAATCACTTACATTTAGTTGTAGTGGTTAGATTATTATTATCAGATGTGCAAATTAATCTGTTTTCTTTAGATATGTAACAGAGAGAAAAATTAGAACTCTGACAACATGTAGGTAAGTGTATCAGTTTCTCTTATTCTTTGTATATCATTTGTCATTGTTTAAAAAATTAATATTGTAGTAATATGTTTCTTTCACATCAGGCTGCTTGGCGAGGGCACGTGCAGCGTTGCAAACTCAAGAGTCGTCAACTGAAAACAATAAGAGAAAGATTGAAAACCGTTAATGCGAATGCTACTGAAGATAAGAAATTATGCAATCGAACAACTTCGGCTCTAGATTTCTTATTACGTTGCCGAAATCTATCCTACATCTTGTCTGCACTGATGCATTTAGGTGAGACTGAGATTTTTTAGCTCTCTTGTTATGACACCCACTTGTTTTAATTACTCTCAAGATTTGTAATTAGAAAAACAGGAGAGAAATAATTTTTCAAGTTTTATGTATGACCAAACGTTCTTGTGGGTCTTAAATCCAGGAATTTTGTTTTTTAGAACAAACTTAACTAAATTTCTCAATGTTGACGGATGACGTAGCGAAAAATGTCAAAGTTTCACTTGCTTCGGACACGGTGTTGGTTTATCTTTGCTGATGGTTTAATGTATTAAGTCTGTAACCTTTTAAAAAAACAAATTAATCATAATAGTACTAATTTCTGCTTTTATCTCTTCCATTCTGGTTATGAGAAAGCGCAAAGTGCTATTTTTATTATCTTATGGATTTCTCTGTTTCTTGGAAATACCAACATATTCAATACATTTCTGTTATATTCTGATGCTCACATTCTAGTGTGACCACTGAGAAAATGTACTGGAAAACTAAATGAAACATTTTGTTTAGTAAGAAGCCTGAGTGTTAATAAAATATTGTGACAACTTTTATCACGAACACGTGCATGTTGTATAATGCTCGAGTGTTTGTGTATGTCGTTCTATTCTGTGCTGCTAGGCAGTGTCAGATCCTTTAATATATGGCTTACAAAATGTTTGTTTTGAATATAAAAGTTGAGATTTTTGTAAGTTTAAGAAGAGTTGTACATGTGTAGTAAGTATTTAATGAATTACAAACGATTTTGTTTGTTGCATTTGCCCTCTGTCTTTATATCTGAGAGTGCATACATTACATAAAAGTAATTTTGAGACTAGCAATTACACAAGATTCCATCTGTTGTTGGAATCATTTTTGCAATCACTTAAACGCTAGAGTTAACATTTTAAAATCATGAAAATTTTTCTGTTTCTGGGACCAAGAATAATTTTTTTTTTACATTCTGGAAAAACTGTTAAAATGTTTTTATTCTGGGTAAAGATTTTAATGGTTTTACCTTCACTTGAACTAAACCAGGAAAACTTATTAAACACTGGTGTGTGATATAATAACCATCTGTGGTTGTCTGTTATAGAATGAGTATTGATGTAGAATGTCTAGGATGGAAAAATATATTTTTAGGCCTAACAAAAGTGATAAATTCAGGTTAGACTGTAGATATTTTTTCTTCACGTTTCTCCTAGTAAGTTCCCTTAAGAAATGTAGGTGGAATTTTAAAATGAAACTTTTGTTTAACCAAAGAAAACGATTGTTTTAATTATTTCACTATTAATCTTTCTTTCTTCTAAAATTTTTAAATTTCACTTACTGTGTTTATACCAAATTTTTTTATGGTGTTCATAATATCCTTGTAAGGTTGTTTTACATTTTTTGAAAGTTGTGCTAAACCATTTTATGTAATTGCCCAGATGTTGTTACCCGGCTCTCGGCGTCATGTTGTGAGAAGATAGCAGAAGGCAGTGCAGTAGAAATCCTTTTCCAGTTGATACGAAGCTGTAACCGAAGCTTGCCTCACATGGAATTGATTAAATATTCCACAAACATCTTGTTAAATCTTGCCAAGGTTTGTATTCTCCAACAGAGATTCTGTTTCACTTGGGTTGTTACCATGACAACATAAGTTCTGCTTCAAAGGTATTATTGTTCATTGATCATTTTATTTCTAAATATGATCTAGGAAGGTCGAAACGTTGGTCTTTGCTTATCAGTAAGTGTTAATACCAGCCGTTCTAAAATACATTTTTATTTCAAGTGGGTTTCTCGTCATCAAGAAAGGCGAGCTGTTTACATTGTGTGACGTTTAGCTTCTTCAATCTTTCTCTTATCCAGTACTGCATGTTTCTGCAACACCTCTATAATACTGAGTTATTTTTTGTTGCAAGTTAACCTTATTTTATTTCATTTCTAAACTGGTTTTTATAAACCAGATGCTTCTGTAATGACAGTTTAACACCCGGCTTTAAACTTACATTAAATATTTTCTGCTATTTTCCTTTATTTGTTTTCATGAAATCTTTGCATTGTTTTATTATTACCATAACAAACAGACCTTAACAAAAGAACTCTGAGAAAGTCATTGTTTTATTATTACCATAACCATAACAAAGAACTCTGAGAAAGTCATTGTTTTATTATTACCACTTAACAAAAGAACTCTGAGAAAGTCATTGTTTTATTATTACCATAACATACAGACCTTAACAAAAGAACTCTGAGAAAGTCATTGTTTTATTATTACCATAACATACAGACCTTAACAAAAGAACTCTGAGAAAGTCATTGTTTTATTATTACCATAACATACAGACCTTAACAAAAGAACTCTGAGAAAGTTTGTGTGTGAAACTGAAATCCTAAACATTCACAGAGCTTTAAAGGAGTATTATAGGTGGGGGCTAGGGTGAAAAAAAAACAAACAAACCCCATTTTGTGGTTTCACTTTTTTGTTTTTTCATGATGGGCTCTGTATAAAACGTTTAGCCTGGGACCTAACTTACCCTTAATTTGTTTCCGTATAAAAACGTTTTTTCCTCAGCTATTACTATAAAAAGACCAACTTAACTGCATCATTTTTGTGATTTAAGTTTTAATTTATACCATTTTCATGAGAGTAAGAAGTACAAGGGATTAAAAAAACACTTAAATTGCATTGAAATGAACTTGTAAATGTGTTTCAAACTTTACTACTGAAGAAATGTGTTAATTTCTTTGTTTTATGTATGCATGTGCAGGTCTTACTCAAATATTGTATATATCTTATAATACTGTTGTTTAAGCTACATTATACAATGTTATTGTATTTAAGATAAGTGTGTCATGTATTTATGGCCTAAGTTATCTTTAATACTGAGAGTACCCTTGTCTTTGATGAAACAAAGCATTATAGTTTATATAATTACACATGTAAGAAAAGCGTACTTAATTAGCTGTACTCGTTATGAAATTAGATTTCAGTTTTGATGTAAGTGGGCATCTGGTTCTTATCACAAATTAATAAGTGTAACTTGATAGCATTCTCTCTCTCTTTGTGTAATAGATGCACAGTGTGTGTTTCACTTGATTTTCTCATCATATTGTAACACAATCTCAATGAATTGTTTTCTTTCCACATCAACAGTATGATAAAACGGTGGATTCTGTGTGGACAGTGACTGGTTCTCTCGATACTCTGCTGGACCTCTTGCGAATCTACAGAGAGAAGGGTGAAACTATTTTTTCGAAAGTCTGTACACTGTTATGGATCTTCTTCCAGGATCCTGGGAAGGCCTCGGTAATAACGACTATCGACCAGCTAGTAGAAATTAAAATCTAGATAGACTTTTATCTTTGTAAACTTGTTACGAGGAAGAGAGTTCTAGCAGCAAACAGAAATATCCGAAAATTATGGTGTCTGAAATGTGTCAGATTTGTTGTGAAGTGAGATGATAATAATGTGATTACATTAATAGGGTGGTGATGGTATACAATTAATTCTTAGTGTTTTAACTACACTGTTGTTTGTTGTTTTAATAAATGTAAAACAAGAAATATATTACAAAGGATACTGTTTACACACTAGGCTGTAAAATGGCACAGAGGATACTGTTTGCACAATAGGCTGTAAAATGGCACAGAGGATACTGTTTACACACTAGGCTGTAGAATGGCACAGAGGATACTGTTTACACACTAGGCTGTAGAATGGCAGAGGATACTGTTTACGCACTAGGCTGTAAAATGGCACAGAGGTTACTGTTTGCACACTAGGCTGTAGAATGGCACAGAGGATATTCATCACAGTTATTAACAGTCTAACAAAAGATTATTTTAGTGTTCCTTTTACCTCTACAGTGTTTATATTTTGTGTTCTTAAGTGTTGTAATACTTTGGTTTTTTTCTAACCTGAATTTACATGTGGTATATTTGCAAATTTTCTAATTTGGGTCAGCTTTGATATTGTCCTGGAGAGAACAAACTGTGTAATAATTTTGGTTTGTTTGAAATGTAATTAATTGTGAATTTCTTGTAATGTCTTCTGTCATATTTTTATTTTTGCAACTGTCAACTGTCTTTATTATCTGAAACATATATTACTTGAAAGAGTGTATGAACTGAACTGAATGCTGACTTGACTTTGTTGTAGGTGATGAAATCTAACAAGAATGTGATGGAGAAAATCAAAAGTCTCCATTATCTTACCTGTCGGCGACACAAGATGGAAGAGGAAAGGAAACTGACCAAAGCTCGGTTGTCCACCACTCTATCGTCTTCATTTCTTTCATCTTCTGTGTGTTCCAAGAGCGTGATTTCCAGCATGTCTGTCTGCATTCCCCATGTCACCAAAACCCAGCCACAAATCCAACCAGACTGGATACTTGGACACAAACACATGCGAGAATTTATTGATCCAGTTGATGCTATAGTTGCAGTGATGAATATGTCAAAGAATTCCAAGCACTAGGACCGTGTCTTCCTTGTACATTCTTATGATTTTTATTCGTGTTGTATGTGTGCTGTAGTTCATACACCTCTCATTTTTATCACTTTTTTTAACCTGTATAAAAGAAAAACAAACAAAAACAGATTATCATGTACGTTTTTATGTTGTATAATAATAAAATTGGATTAAACTCAAAGTGGGAAAATTTTGTCAGTTATTAAAATTAATAAGTTACATTTTATTTTGGAATCCCTCGTAACACTGTTTTGTTTCTTTTATTCAAAATAGTAGTTGTATAAAGTATGCATTATGGTACTGAAGGAAGTGATTTACATAAAGGCCAAACAAAATTTTTATTTGCAAGTTCTAACAGTTTATATCTGAATGTGAGAAAAGAATGTTGTATGTAAACCACAATATATCTGTAATATCTAGTGCTAACAATACCTATGCCTGGCATGACCAGGTGGTTAAGGCTAATACAAACAAAAGAATGTTGTATGTAAACCACAATATATCTGTAACATCTAGTGCTAACAATACCTGTGCCTGGCATGACCAGGTGGTTAAGGCACTAGACTTGTAAACCGAAGATCGCGGGTTCGAATCTCCGTCACACCATGCTCGCCCTTTCAGCTGTGGGGTCGTTATGATGGACGGTCAATCCCACTATTCGTTGGTGAAAGAGTAGCCCAAGAGTTGTCAGTGGGTGGTGATGATTAGCTGCTTTCCCTCTAATCTTACACTGCTAAATCAGGGACGGCTAGTGCAGATAGCTTTTGTGTAGCTTTGCGCGATATTCAAAACAAACCTGATACGTGTACTTATGAGGCCAACTGGAATATGACAGACATATTTTTAGATTTCACAAACAACGACTGTTGTGGTGTGAATTAGATAAGTGAATTATTATTAATTCTATTTACGTCAGTTACAAATCAGATTGGTAACTTAAGGATTAATAACATAATTACTTGTTTTTCTAACGTCAATTTTTATTTTATTTGCATTAATTTTACTGTCCCAAAAGAACTGGTGTTTCTGTACAAATACACGAGATTATAAAAAAGGCATCAGGCTTAGCAACTGTTTTGGAACAAATATGAGGTTATTAAAAAAGTCATTAGGCATAGCATCTGTTTCGGTACGACATGTAGGCTTAGAAAAAAAAGAAGTTAGGCTTAGCAACTGTTTTGGTACACAACCATGAGGTTATTAAAAAAAACATGTTAGGTACAGCATATGTTTCGGTACGATATATAAGCTTAGAAAAAAAATGTTAGGCTTAGCATTATTTTCAGTATAATACGAGGGTTTGAAAAACTTGTAGGCAAATGTTACACGAAGTGACTAAGGTATTGCTTTGTTTGTTGTTTTTTAAGCAGACTTGAACCGAGGTGGGGGCAAATAAGATGACACATTGATTCTCTACTCGAAATTCTTCAACGAAACTAAACGTTTTAGGAAAGAAAAGACAAAAAAAAAATCACATAACTTAGTATGGTTGGTAGAGGAGTGCATCAGAACCTATCTTACGGTTGTTAGTAAAGAAACACATTTCAACCACTATATGTTCCTTAAAAGTGTAGGGTTGTTCGTAAAAGGTGGAACACTTTTATAAACTAATGCGTTTTTTATTTGGTTTTTTCATGGAAATTTCTGTAGGTCTGTTGATAATAAAGTGTCAACTGCCGCTTTTCAGTTGACTTAAACTGTGATGGATGAGTTAATGATGCTATAGCCACGGTCTTTTAAATGACTGCGCTTTTAACATGATTGACTTTAGAAAAACCATTTCCTTAATTACGTTGTCGTGGAAGTTGACACTTGTTTTCTTTCTTATTTCAAAAAAACAAAATTTGCATCCATTATAAGTTTTGAAAACCCTGTTGTGGGAAATCCTTCATGAAAATGAATCATAGATTCATTGAGAACAGGAGTGATGGAACCTTTCCAGTTCATGTATGTGATGTGCCTATAAATCTGCAGAATGTGTTAAAATTAAAGGAACAAAAAAAAAATTCGATTCTGAGTTTGCCCTCATTCATCAAATTGTCTTAATACAATGATACTGAAAGAAAATTTCGTGCTCGGCTAAACAATACAAGTATCAAACATTCCGGTTCACAAAAGTTAATTTTATTAACCGTTCAGTGCCGTAGACGAGATAACTCGTCCAAGCCGATCGGTAACACAGTGCCACGGACGAGTTAATTTGTTCTAAATAATACCTAACTTCAACGCTATATGTCAGCACCATAAATGCATTTGACCTACTTACAAATTGTTTCACTTTCGATCCAAAATGACGTCACGAAAAAGTTACAAAATGAAGAAGCATTAGAGTTGTATTGTAGCAGCTGAAATACTTGGCAGTCAACAGGTTAATCTAGACATTTTATATTTTTTATTTTGTATTGTATTGTTTCTTATAGCAAAGCCACCTCGGGATATCTGCTGTGCCCACCGAGGGGAATCGAACCCCCTGATTTTAGCATTGTAAATCAGTAGACTTACCGCTGTACTAGCAGGAGGCTTTATATTCTTTAACCTTCATAAATCAGTTAGGTTTCTGATTGTTACGCCTCGATCTATGGTTAAAATATGCGACGCTACCGTTAGGCTTAGCATATATTTGTTATTAGGGCTAGTATTCGATTTTGTTAGGCCTAGTTCTTACGCTAAACTGCAGTGTGCTAATTATTGTGGGATTTGGCAAACCCCAAAAATAAAGTTTCCGGTTACTGTTGTTGGTGATGTCTCTAGACGGACATACCTATCAAACCAGTACTCGTGCACATGTCAGGGTTTTAAGACGGATTATTTTGGTTTGCCTCCCAAATCTTTGCTTATTGAATTACTCCGATGGACCAACGGTGATTTTACAGATTCGCACATAATTCCGAGGTTCGATTCCTGCCGATGGTAGACAGATATGTCATTATTATTTATTTATATACATTCTAATTAATCTACAGTTTTATTTACTTTAGTACTGTTATATGTATGTAGTATATACTCTTCAATGATACATTTATAAGCTATTGTATTCAGTACTTGCATGATTGAGATCGAACATGTTGTGCTCCCGCTTACAGAGTAAATTTACGAGTGTGAATTAGCGACTGTCATCGCCGTTTCGGATCTCTGGGTAAACTCTGAGAATCCACGAATACTGACTAGAGCAGCAATCTTCATTTAGTTGTGTTTAGATTCTGGTTCCAATTTTCCTCTGGTGGAACAGCGGTAAGTCTTCGGATTTACACCGCTAAAATCAGGGGTTTGGTTTCCCTCGATGGACACTGATGACCTGATGCGTCTTTGCTATAAGAACACACACACGCACGCGCGGTGGTTCCCACTTAAAGGTTCAAGTTGTGAAATGACTGACATTATTAGTTTTAACTTCCACAAGTAGCTTCCTGTTTAGTTTCCGACCACATATCTTTTTCACGAACTCCTGACGAAAGTGACTGCTTGTCACGTTGGTAAGAGAGCAAGCACGTGGATGTTAAATATAATTTTCTTTTCTGATATAATTTTTGCGTGTCAAAAAGAACTAGCTGTCTTTCTCAATTTTCATTAATAAAAATCTGAAAAATAAAGTTGTTTTCCTTCTGGTCTATCTTTATAGGTCAACTCAGAAATGTCTTAACTTTTTTCTGAAACTAGAGTGTGATGTGTCGTTTCTATATAAAAAGCTCACTCAGACAATTCAATGAAAACAGTGTAAATTTATTATATTTCTGGTGTTCAAATTACAATATATATATTTTTAAAAACAAAACAAAAAGAGTCCAAACACACTGAGAGCTGAAACCAACATTTCTGATTGAAAATTTTAGAAGTTTAACGCTGTGGTTTGTACTTTTTATGCACTTTTAAACAGAAAGCAGCAAATATGCTTATTTTTGTAACACGTTTTGCTGCTATTTGGAATAGTTGGTAACGTAGGTAGCTATGGATTGTGGGATACCGTATCTGGTATAATGCAGTATAGCGCGGTATAATATAATTCTCGGAAAAGCATCCGTTTCCATTCCAACAGCCAGTGAAGTTACAATGGAGTTTAAGATGCCTGCCGGTAGGTGGGCCACATAACACACTATTGTGAATAAATGTTTCTTTTATTTAGTCGCTTGTGTTTGCTTCCTCTGACGTCCGAGTTTTATTTATTCTTGGGGATAAAATCTTCACTTGATTTGTTCTGTACAAATAATATACCGTACAAGGAAAAAATAACATTGATCGCAAAATTCCTCCAGTTTGTTATTATTAATAATAATTTACATAAATAAAATCATATTAAAATGTCCTTTCAGATAGCTCATACCGTTAAAACAGGGTTTCCATCACTTGCAGTGAGCGCATCACTGATAGATCATTGGGCTAACTTCTCACTTAACTAACAAACAAACACCTATAGGAAAGGCTGAATAACTGCATGATCCCACTCAGCGACAAGTGTGAAGACCTCTAACCCTAAAAACCAGGTTTCGATGCTTGTAGTGAGCACTGCAGATATAGCCCAATCTGTGACGGTGTGTTTGGTTGTTTGTTTTTTTAATTTCGCACAAAGCTACTCGAGGGCTATCTGTGCTAGCCGTCCCTAATTTAGCAGTGTAAGACTAGAGGGAAGGCAGCTAGTCATCATTACCCACCGCCAACTTTTGGGCTACTCTTTTATCAACGAATAGTGGATTGATCGTCACATTATTACGCCCCTAAGGCTGAAAGGGCGAGCATGTTTGGCGCGACGTGGATGCGAACCCGAGAACCTCAGATTACCAGTCGCACGCCTTAACACGCTTGGCCATGCTGGGCCGTAAACGATTGTGAGGACTACGAATAGGCTTATCTATTGGTGCGATCCCTTTGCAAGACAAATATAATTAAAACTGCATAACTGACAAAAATATATTAAAATAAAATAACAGGTTGAAAAGTCGCCAATTATATATACGTATTGTTATTTAAAGAAGGATGACGTTTCGAGGTAGCACTCTTCATCAGATCGTACAGTTTACAATAATGGCGCATGCGCAGAATTCAAAAACTTACGTGCGAAGTATTAGGAATGTTGATGGTGTAATTTATAGGCAAAATTACATCTATTACATAAACGTTAAAAGTCATGTAAAGCAGTGGCGTGTTTAGGTAGGAGCTAAAGGGGGCTCAGCCCTAAGGCCCAGGGAGCGTAGCCAGAAATGACCATTAGAGGGAGTTTAGTTGAGTGCTTGATGCAAGCGCCGCAGGCACTAAGCCATGCTTGAGAGGTGCGGAGGCATGACTCCCGGGAAAATTTTTACATAAAAACATAAAAGAAAAGCCTAAATTAGGCTTTTATTAGCCTGATTTTTTTATTTATTAGTTTGAGCCTGGTCTCATTTTGAGACAACCTTTTTGACAGATTTCAGAATGGAACACTGAGGCGTTTGTCTTATTTTTGCAATCATCCATAAACATATATAATTATATATATAATATAATATATAACTTAAAGCTTTCAGGCCCAGCAAAGTAGGCCTACAGTCCTGTCATCAATATATAAAATATAGTCACTCAGGAGAGTGTAAAATATATATATCGTGTGTATAATCTGTATTCAAATATCATGCATAGTGTATGTTCAGATTCCATGGATTTCAAGAATTAACTTCACAAATAAACAGTGGGTGGCACTGTGAAAGGCTGGCAGCACCATGGCACTAACCTTGAACCATTGGCGCCATCTATAGTGAATCATTCACTATAGATGGCTCCAATGGTACTGTGAATGTGACGTTGACAAACAGAAGTTGCAATATACAATCATTCACTATGTCAAGCCTGAAAAAGTAGTGTAACAATTTTATGAATTAGAAACCTGAGAAAAATTTGGAATTCAGAAATGAGTGAAATGTGTGACAAAGTGAAAAATAACAATTAAGAGATGTTTCTGAAGAGCAAGGATTATTTGTTGTTTCAACCTATCTACAGCTATCTGTGACGATTGAACGGATGTGTCATAGAAGTATCTTTTGTTGACACTTATATCGTTTTCCCGGACGGAGATTCGTCTTGCGTAGGTTACATACAAGTGAATGGCTTTTGACGCTGACCTTTATGTTCATGGATTTTACCTATTATATGACATCGCACTTTGATTACCATAATTACAGTACGACTTGTTGCAGGTCTTTTTCTGGATAACCCCTGGTTGATCCATATTTCTATTTTCTCCAATGCTATTAAGTAAAGAAGTGTCGGAAATTTTAAATCCCTCGCGATCTGAAGACACATTTGTTATCTAAGTGTATTAACACCATAAAGTGTTATAAAGAGTCATTACATTGCACATTTGTTACCTAAGTGTATTAATACCATAAAGTGTTATAAAGAGTCATTACATTGCACATTTGTTACCTAAGTGTATTAATACCATAAAGTGTTGTAGAGAGTCATTACATTGCACATTTGTTACCTAAGTGTATTAATACCATAAAGTGTTATAGAGAGTCATTACATTGCACATTTGTTACCTAAGTGTATTAATACCATAAAGTGTTATACAGAGTCATTACATTGCACATTTGTTACCTAAGTGTATTAATACCATAAAGTGTTATAGAGAGTCATTACATTGCACATTTGTTACCTAAGTGTATTAATACCATAAAGTGTTATACAGAGTCATTACATTGCACATTTGTTACCTAAGTATATTAATACCATAAAGTCTTATAGAGAGTCATTACATTGCACATTTGTTACCTAAGTGTATTAATACCATAAAGTGTTATAGAGAGTCATTACATTGCACATTTGTTACCTAAGTGTATTAATACCATAAAGTGTTATAGAGAGTAATTACATTGCACATTTGTTACCTAAGTGTATTAATACCATAAAGTGTTATACAGAGTCATTACATTGCACATTTGTTACCTAAGTATATTAATACCATAAAGTGTTATAGAGAGTCATTACATTGCACATTTGTTACCTAAGTATATTAATACCATAAAGTGTTGTAGAGAGTCATTACATTGCACATTTGTTACCTAAGTGTATTAATACCATAAAGTGTTATACAGAGTCATTACATTGCACATTTGTTACCTAAGTGTATTAATACCATAAAGTGTTATAAAGAGTTATTACATTGCACATTTGTTACCTAAGTGTATTAATACCATAAAGTGTTATAAAGAGTCATTACATTGCACATTTGTTACCTAAGTGTATTAATACCATAAAGTGTTGTAGAGAGTCATTACATTGCACATTTGTTACCTAAGTGTATTAATACCATAAAGTGTTATAGAGAGTCATTACATTGCACATTTGTTACCTAAGTGTATTAATACCATAAAGTGTTGTAGAGAGTCATTACATTGCACATTTGTTACCTAAGTGTATTAATACCATAAAGTGTTGTAGAGAGTCATTACATTGCACATTTGTTACCTAAGTGTATTAATACCATAAAGTGTTATAGAGAGTCATTACATTGCACATTTGTTACCTAAGTGTATTAATACCATAAAGTGTTGTAGAGAGTCATTACATTGCACATTTGTTACCTAAGTGTATTAATACCATAAAGTGTTGTAGAGAGTCATTACATTGCACATTTGTTACCTAAGTGTATTAATACAATAAAGTGTTATAGAGAGTTATTATATTGCACATTTGTTACCTAAGAGTATTAACACCATAAAGTGTTGTAGAGAGTCATTACATATCCTTCTCAAAGTGATCAGTTTTTGTTGGGGTCACTCTTCCTATGAAACACTAAACAATGTCAAAATGTAATCCTGATACATTGCGTTCCACAAGGACATTATTTCGGTTGTGGTTGTCATATGACTTGATTTGCATATTCAAAATAGTTGTAACGTAACATAATCAGCACTATAGAACGTGTTTGTACTAAATAATTATTTTGGACAATCATTACGTTTTTTGTTTTTAAATTAATGAACAAACATTCGTCTCTTACCCGAACCTTCTGCAGATGAGACGTTTAATAAACCACAACGAATAAAAGGAACACACTCCTTAAGTTTCTTTACAAAAAGAAGTACGAAGTCTAATAAGTTAAAATAAAAATGATATTATAAGGTCAAGAAACATTGCAAGAAATATTATAATTGTTATGCTAAAAGATAAAATAAATTGTAATGATAATAGTAAAAAAAATTAATTAAGAACAAATACTACAACAAATATAATAAAAATATGTTATTTTAATAATAGCATTTGAGTCAATACTATTAGAGTCTGGTAGATAAACTGTACGAATACAAAAACTACAATATTGAAATAACTTCATCTTGGTAACAATTTACAACACTATTTTAACTGTGTTTAGAAAGATGTATTCAACCCAGAAACGTTTTAACACTCGTTGTTACCCTATGGAGATATCTCGATCTATTATGATTATTATCTAGTGTTAATTACCATCTATTATGAAAATAGTTGTTTTTGCTGTAATGAAATACATGTTTTGTTTCTTACACAATACAAACCTAAGTCAAGGGTAACTTGAACTACTCTTAATTTCCTATTCGCCCATCTGTAAACTTGAGTTACAAAATTGTGCAGTATTCGTTCACTTCATAATTTTTACGCGAAGCTATACAGCTATCTGCGCTTAGACATTCATGGTTTTTAACTGATAGATTAGAGAGTTTGCAAAGCACAAAGTTACATAAAGAGCTATCCGTATTTTGCCTATTGCGGGTATCGAAATCCTATGTTAGCGTTGTAAGCTCACTGACTTATCGCTGAGTTACCAGGGGTAGACTAGACAAGAAACAGCTGGTCAGTTATATCATCGCCAACTTCTCGATTCCGTCTCCATCGTCTCGATGGCTGTAGATGTCCCCCCTCTCATGGGCTATGGTGTATTTCAACCGGCTGTCACTATTAAGCACAAAGCTAAACAATGGGCTATGATGTATTTCAACTGGCTGTCACTAATAAGCACAAAGCCACACAATGGGCTATGGGGTATTTCAACTGGCTGTCACTATTAAGCACAAAGCTAAACAATGGGCTATGGTGTATTTCAACTGGCTGTCACTATTAAGCACAAAGCTAAACAATGGGATATGGTGTATTTCAACTGGCTGTCACTATTAAGCACAAAGCTAAACAATGGGCTATGGTGTATTTCAACTGGCTGTCACTATTAAGCACAAAGCTAAACAATGGGCTATGGTGTATTTCAACTGGCTGTCACTATTAAGCACAAAGCTAAACAATGGGCTATGGTGTATTTCAACTGGCTGTCACTATTAAGCACAAAGCTAAACGATGGGCTATGGTGTATTTCAACTGGCTGTCACGTTATATCTCCACCACGATTGAAAACGCGAGCATTTTTGGTGGCGGGATTCGAGCCCTGCAAATTTCGAGTCAGAAGTCTAATCATAACTCAAGAAAAGAATAAATAAAGTTTAAAAACTAATCATACCTTAACTTATCCGATTATTCATGTGTGACACCTTCAGGCACTTTTAGAAGTGATGAAATTTCTAAATGTTAACACTTGAGTAATAATATTTATCATGAAAGTTAATTTAATATAATAAAAAAAAATCACACACTTTCAGATAAAAATAGCCTGTTTTCTTTCCGAATAAATAAAACTTGAATAATGATATGCTACCACAAATTCCAAATCAATACAGGTCTCAAGTCACCAAAACATTTTCTTAATTTATTTTACAACTTCAGAAACAAAGGAAAGAGCCAAAGTAAAATTAAAAAGTTTTTTTTTTATTGAATGTGATTTTTTCTTATAAAATTCATACAAAAAGATAATAGTTTCTTAGAAAGTTTATTATTTTAAGTTTTTTTTATAAAATAGACGGACTAAAAAATTTCTTCGGTGTCAAGAACAAATCTGTGCAATGGATTATTTCTGCTGTGCCAACCATAGATATGTATACTTGATTTTTAGCATTGTAGGCCTACATGTTTCCCGTTGTACCATTTTACGACAGCTAATAAAAGAAAATATTAACTAAAAAAAATAACTAAAAGAAAACATTGAGTGAGAGAGGCTTTGATTGTTTGTTTTTGAATTTTACGTAAAGCTGCACGAGGGCTATCTGCGCTAGCCGTTCATAATTTAGTAGTGTAAGATTAAAGGGAAGGCAGCTAGTCATCACCACCCACAGCCAACTCTTGGGCTACTTTTTTACCAACGAATAGTGGGATTGACCGTCAGATTATAACGCCCCCATGGCTGAAAGGGAAAGCATTACTCGAATTATGAATCGAACGCCTTAATCCACTTGGCCATGCCGGGCCCAGGTGAGAAAGGTGGAATTGTAATAAGGAATATAACATTCCAACTCCTATAATGTAAGAACAACGCAGTAAAGATAGATTGATATATTGTGTTATTAGAATCGTGAAGATCTAATATTACATTAATGGATATGGTAGTTTTCAACATTCTTAGCCAATGTAGAAAATATTTGGTTATTGTAAAATTTCCCTTCACTGTATCTTCATATGCCTAAACGACATCGAATTGTATGTTTGTTTTGAATTTCGCGCAAAGCTACTCGAGGGCTATCTGCGCTAGCCGTCCCTAATTTAGCAGTGTAAGACTAGAGGGAAGGCAGCTAGCAATCACCATCCACCGCCAACTTTTGGATTACTCTTTTTATTAATGAATAGTGGAATTGGCTGTAACATTATAACGCCCCCACGTCTAAAAGGGAGAGCATGTGTGGTGTGACGGGGATTCAAACCCGCGACCCTAAGATTAGAAGTCGAGTGCCGTAACCACTTGGTCATGCTGGGCCCATGATTATGTGTGCGTGTGTACATGTTTTTCTTATAACAAATCCACATCGGGCTATCTGCTGTATCCACCGAGAGTAATGGAACCCCTCATCTCACTGTTGTGAATGCAAAGACTTACCTCTGTCCCACAGGGGACATATGTGATTAAAAGCAGTCACTTCTTTAATTTTCCGCATGTTTATATCAAAGGGAAAAAAATAACAATATGCATTGTGGACAAAATTAGATTTCCATGTATTAAACAACTTACATTAATAAATGTACATTTACATTTATATTTATTCCATCTTTTTTGTTTTGTTTAGCTGTTTTTGATTTTTACTAAATTATTTTTTTACATACGTAATATTAGTCTCAAGCCCCAATTGACTCAGTGGTAAGTCTGAAAGCTCAAAACGCCAAAATACGGGTTACGATATTCGTGATGGGCACAACACAGGTAGCCCATTGTGTAGCTTTGACCTTAATTCCAAACAAACAAACAAAATACTTTTACTAATTTATTTTATAGCTGCACTGGAAGATACGAAGAAAGTGAAAGCTACGTTACAGAGGTAGAAGAAGAGATAGATGATCTTGTCGAAGAAGCCGAATTTGAAAACTTCAGAGAAATAACCACGGTTAGTCAACCACAGGAAAATGAAAAATATAAGTTGTTCTTTTATGAAGAAAGGTTGTTGCGCAACAGTTTCATTTACATTGGAAACAAAAGCTAAAATCCATCAAGCCGAAGAACCGTACGATTGTGAGAGACCAAATATTCACGTTTCAACATTCTGTAAAAGACACTCAGTTTTTCAGTCCAGTAAAGAATTAGAGGACAGCTATAGAGAACTAGAAAACATGAAAAGTATTTTACAATTTGGATATTCAACAACTCAGTCAGCCACTGTTGACTGTGTTCCAATAAGAACCATGATAAACAGTCAATTACAGGAATATACAGTTACCTTCCTAAAAATAAAAATAAACCTATGGTACAACGGTGGGTATTCCCTTATTCAAACAGCACAGATACTTATAACGAAACCCGAAATGGAAAGAAGTCTGACACATAAAATCGGTAAGATAATTTTAAATATCCTTATTGTTTATGTAATACATTGTGAGTCGGTCATGGCCTAAACGTTAGTGTGACGAGATGTGAAATCGAAAGATCTAAGTTTGAAAATTCCACTAAACAAGCTCCATACTGTGGGAGAGTGAATACAGTTACTATTTTCAAACACACATACAAAACACTGTTAGTAGCGGGCCCTGCTGACTGGATGGTTGGCTTGTAGTGTCTGTATAAGTACGTTCAGGTAATTAACTTGAATAACTTAAAACTCGCAAATGTTATTTTACACGTTACATTGTGGTTAATCAGCAACCCAATTACAACTATTTGGTGTAACTGAATTTATTTCAAGAACGGCAATGGTATCGAACTGATCTATTATTTGGAGACAAAAAAAGAATCCATTTAATTACTGTAATAATGGTTATTAACATCCGGGTGCTTGGTTAGCTTTGATGAAATGGAAATTATTACACAATATTTTTAATCAAAGATTAGACCTCTGTAACATTTTGTTCAAAGATTTCGTTGTTTTGCTAAAACAGTTTCTGTTAATCTAGTTTTGTTTTTGTTTTTTTTCAGCATCTACATCATCAGCGCAACCGTACAGTTCTTTCCTCAATGTCAGCAACTTGAGAAGTTGTTCTTTATTCACACTCTCAAATATCAGCAAAAGTTTCATTTACAGCAGCATCATTTCTATTCTCTTCTATATTTTGGCTTCTTTCATAAATTATCTCATATCATAAACTTTACAAGACTGGGGATCAGCATGAAAATTTATTACTGTACTGAATGCAGTACCTTACATTGTTTTCCATTCCTTCCTGTACTACTTTATATGTTTTAGAAATTGTACACATTTGGTTTGTTTGTTTGTTTTGGAATTTCGCACAAAGCTACTCGAGGGCTATCTGTGCTAGCCGTCCCTAATTTAGTATTGGAAGACTAGAAGGAAGGCAGCTAGTCATCACCATCCACCGCCAACTCTTGGGCTACTCTTTTACCAACGAATAGCGGGATTGACGGCCACATTATAACGCCCCCTCGTGTTGCTTTCAGCGAAATTCCTAAAACAAATGAATTATTTTTACATTTTGCATTTATCCAAAAACGTTTGTGACTCGTGGTTTAAAATGTACATCTTTAATGAGATAGAGATTATAAAACAGATAGAGAAGATTGGATATTTAAATTTCATCTATAGAATTTAATTAATATAATTAATATTATTACTAATCTTCAGTAAATTAATATGAAATAACTGCTAATTTTATATAATTTTCTGAGAATTATTTAGTAATTGAATATCTAAACTTTAGTTAATATTATTTAGTTACCGTATTGATTAACAAAAATCACATTTTAAAGGGTTAATAAATTTACTTTTGTATATAATTACAAAATTCTTTTAAAATGTGGTTGTCTTGTAAATTAATAAATACTGTAACTAAATCTGTCATATCATATTTAATGACCTAAAATAATTCTTAAATTATTTTGCCATTGGTTTTGGCCTATTTAGGAATACGGTACAACAGTTCTAGAATGTTGGACTACTTTCTATTCTCTTGAATGAATTTTTAATTGTCCTTCCAACATACAACTTTATTATTTCATGTATTAAGTTTTACAAGACTTGAGTATTATTAATATTTAATTAATTTGTTCTTTGACACTGATATGTTTATATAGAAGACCAATATGCAACTTTAACTCTTATAACTATGTGACCTTTGAAAAACGTTTAAACAGATCACTGGCATACCTATGGAAGCTGACTTTTCATTCAACATGACTTATGTTTATCATTAGTTCAACTAAAATTTGTTGTTAGAAGAGTGAACCTTGTCCCTGTACCTTTGCTTCATCATATTAGAAGCTTAATTTCTATTAAAATTTACATTATGACTCATCTGACATCTATCTCACAGAACTTAAATTATAACAAAGTAATAACACTAATTATATTGTAAATAATTTAAATTTGAATATTATTTTTCTGGAAGAAAAAAATGAATTGAATTTTTTCATACTTGGTTTATTAATCAGTTGTGTAGAATGGTTCACTTTTTTATGAAACTTAGCACTGACATAAAAATGTCGGTGTTTAAGAAGGTTTAACTCATTTTAGATGCAAGAGCTTGGAGGTATTCCCATTTTGACTAAACCAACAGATATGTCCAATACTATTCCTGATGAGAAAGTGGTCATCACCCTGGTAACGTATCTCAGTGCACGACTGATTGATCTGAGTGAAGAAATTCGTGCAGCCCGAATTTTACAACTTGCGTGGAAGAGACGACAAATTAGGAAGGAAGAAGCCAAGAGGAAGGTAGGTTCTGGTCGTGACATTAAATATCATTTTGTTTGTTTTAGTTACCCTACATAACTGTTAGTATGACATTTCACTTTCTTCTAATAACAAATGTTATGGCACAAAGAAATAATAAACTTTGTGTAAAGTCATGATATGGTAGATCTAGACAGACTGAGAATTACTGAAGGTCAGGGTGTTATGATACTGGTAAGAATAACCAACAAGGGACCCTCAGTAAGACAGTGTCTACTGCATCTTTATGCAGAGATAAAGATTGTGACGTAAATGGAATATCTGTAATAAGGCTTAATGTACCTTGTAAGATGGTTTCTGCTCTCTCGTGTTGAATAAAGTTTTAAACAGCACTAGCATTGCTCTTGGTTCATTGGAAGACAAAATGTACATTTAAAATAAGGGTAAAATATAAGCCAAAACACAAGACTTCAGATGTAAACAAACCTGGTGCCTCAGTGCTGCTAACAGTGCTGTCCTTGTAGCCAATTTGCAAACTAAAGTTTCAACTGTATTGAGTACCTCTTGTTTGACTCTTAAATTGAAAAACATTAGATGTACCCTACAAACATTTGGGGAATCTTAATAAACATTTTCCTTATCTAAGAAAACATCTTATTACTGTATTGAAACATACTTTAAGAGAGAGAGAATGTACATTTAATACAAAGCTGGATGTCTAAAAAAATGTAAGGAAAAATATCTTGTATATCAAATGTTAAAGTACATTTTGTGCTTAAGTCCATGGATTATTTCTCTTGTGATATTTTACATGGCAGTAAGATGTTTAACAAATCTTTATCTATATAAGCCATTTACAAAGTTAGAGTTTACATAGAGTATTTTGGGTGTTAATCGAAAGGCCATGATGACAGAGGCATACACCTCACAAATGGTTCCATTATTATTACTTATTAACCTCTGGTTAAGAAAAGCCTGTCACAAATTATCACTTGCATTGTTTTGAAAGTCTTTCTTATGGTTACAAGCTATCCTGACACCTTTTCTATATATTGTAAGCGACTTTTATTCCAGTTTAGCAGTTTGAGCGTATCATGTGGAGACTATTAACTTGTAACAGTGATAAGTAAGTAACCAAACTGTTTTCATAGTGTGTTGTACTTTTGCTTTATATGTATACATGTATTGTCAGTATTTGTATTGTTTGGTAATATTGTACTTTATGTTGCAGGCCAAAATTAAAGCTGCAACAGTAATTCAAAGAGCTCTTCGCAAGTTTTACACCGGCAACAACTGAACAAACAAAACAGGGCAGCGACCATCATTCAGTGTGCCTTTAAATGTTTTGTAGCAAGGAAACGTTTGCAAAGCTTGCGTATAGAGAAACTATTCCAGCACCAACAGCTGATGGCTGTTGTTATTCAGGTTTGTAGTAATATATTGTGGTAGAGTACTTAATTAAGGAAAACTTAACATATTTTCCTGTAAACAGCATTGAAAATATGACGTGCATTATGTTTTATTGTATAAACAATGAGGTTTTCATACATCTGCATTTAAACAACTGAGAAAATTTGTTATGTAACTAAAGTTATGTGCTGTACATTTTCCGATATCTTGTTTGTTTCTTTCCAGGCTGCTTACAGAGGCTTCAGAACAAGGAAGGAAATGAAGGAAAGATTAGTTGCTGCTGTTACCTTACAGAAGTATATCCGCTCCTGGAAGGCACGGAAATCTTACTTGAAATTCCAACTGGCTGTTAAAACAATACAAAGCCAATATCGTGCCCACATAATAGGGTGTACACAGAGAAGAGAATATATCCGTATAAGGTGTTCCATCATCTTCATCCAAGCTCTTGTTCGTGGTTGGTTAGTCAGGAAAAGACTGGAAAGACAGCAGCGAGCAGCTGTGGCCATTCAAGCTGTTGTGAAAGGGTGGTTAGCTAGACTAAAATACCATCAATTGTATGCTGCTATTCTTAGAATTCAAAGAGTCGTGAGAGCTATATATCATGGTCAGCAGTGCAGAATGGCTTATCTGAGAATCCGTTATGCAGTAATAAACATACAACGATGGTACAGGACAAAGAAAACTCGACGGAGTTTTCTGGCAAAAAGAAAAGCTGTCGTTATATTGCAAGCACACGCAAGAAGTTATTTGGCAAAAAATTTCTTTAAAAAACAGAAAACAGCAGTAGTTTGTATTCAGAAGTGGTGGAGGAACACTAAGACGGGACAGAAGGTTAGGCAGGATTATCTTGCTCTGAGAAAAAAGTGTTGTCATATTACAATCTTATATCAGGTCCTACCTTCTCCGAAAGAGGTACCTGACCCATAGGTCAGCTGTAATAAAGTTGCAGAGCTACTTTCGTATGTTAATGGCTAGAAAACGTTTTCTTCAGATAAGGCATGCAGCAATCACTCTGCAGCAACATTTTAAAGCTACGTTAGCAAGAAACAAAGAGAGACTGAGGTTCCTTCTACTCCTAAAACTAGTGGTTAAAGTACAAGCACAATTCAGAATGAAAAAAGCTCGAAAAGACTTCCTGGCTTATAGACAAGCTGTATTGGTTTTACAAGCCAGAATGAAAGGGTTTATTGCACGCAGGCATTATTTGTTAATCAAGAATTACGTTAAGAAAATAGAAGATAGACGCATTGCTACTCTAAACTGTCGGAAGGAAAGAAAAGAGTATATTCTGAAAAGAAATGCTGCAATTCTCATCCAAGCTGCATATCGAGGATTCGTGGAAAGACGAGAGTTCTGTATGCAAAAGAAAGCTGTGATAAAACTTCAAGCATGTGTACGAATG
Source organism: Tachypleus tridentatus (assembly GCF_004210375.1). Classification (NCBI taxonomy): domain Eukaryota; kingdom Metazoa; phylum Arthropoda; class Merostomata; order Xiphosura; family Limulidae; genus Tachypleus; species Tachypleus tridentatus. The sequence continues at coordinate 109,020,602 of NC_134827.1, forward strand.
TACCAACAAAGATCACGATACATGGAACTCTGTTTGGTTACCTACAAAATGCAGGAAAGAGTGCGTGCTTGGCAGTGTGGAAAAGAAATTCGGAGGAATTTCTTGAACTTAAAACAAGCCACGATCACTTTGCAGACACAGTTTAGAATGATGAAGTCCAGGAAACGTTATTTAGAGCTTCAGGTAGCTTGTAGAAGGATCCAGAAGCTGATACGAGGATTTCTAGTTAGAAAAGGTTTAGAATTTTAAAATGGGCCACTCTTGTACTCCAAGAAAGGTACAGAGCAAAGAAACTAGCTGTGGTTTGTCGTAGAGAGTATTTACTTGCTCAAGGAGCTGCTATCACTCTGCAAGCTGGAGTCCGTGGCTGGAAGGTCCGGAAAGAAATCTGAATTCAGTCTCGTGCGTGTATTTTGATCCAAGCTCAGTACAGAATGTTTCGGCAGAGAAGTAAATATCTGCTAATGCGAAGATCAGCTGTAATAATACAATGTCGTTACCGTGCTTGGAGTTTGGGGAAAAGAACCATGTTACAGTACCACATCAGTAAGGGAGCTATTCTAACAATACAGGCTTGGGTACGGGGGTGGATATGTAGACGATTGCTGCAGAAGTATTGCAATAATATTGTGACAGTGCAAGCATGCATCAGACAATATTTGGTTAGGAAGAAATACATTCAACTGAAGCAAGTGGTCATCAACCTACAAAGAAGATACAGAGCTGTCAAGGCTTGCAGGTCAGCAAAACACGAGTTTCACAAGGTTAAAACTGCAGTCGTAACAATTCAAGCGGGTTACAGAGGCTGGAAAATTCGGCAAGAAGTTCGTCAGTGGCATTTTGCTGCAACAAGGATTCAGACTTGCTTCAGAAGATACTCAGATCGCAAGTCTTTTCTTAAACTTAAACAAGCAGTAGTAGTTTTACAGAAAGCTATCAAAGCATATTTGATGGGACAGAAAGATAGAGCTTTCTACTTGAGCTTGAAGGAGTCTGTGATAAGAATCCAGGCAGCATATCGGGGTTGGAAGCTTCGATCAGCACTGAAACGCAGACGAGATGGTGCTGTAATAATTCAAACTCTTTACAGAGGATATATAGAGAGAAAGAAATATGCTGCAAAAAAAAGAGCAACATTGGTACTTCAAGCTCATTTCAGAGCTTTTCTGAACGGAAGAAGGGAATTGGAACGTTACTTAGTAATGAAGAAAGCAGTGTTGGTAATCCAGAGCTCTTGGCGAGGGCACCAGGTAAGACAACACTTGAAGAAAGAACACCATGCAGCCATAATCATTCAGAGATACATCAGGGGGATTTATTGCTAGAAAGAACTTTCAGAGAAGAAAAAGTCTGTTCATCAGGATCCGACAGCTAGTGACTGATGTTTTAATACTCCAGAAACTCAAAAAGAAAATTCTGAGGAAGAGACGGGCTACCACATTGGTACAGGCTTGGTTTAAGGGATATTTAGTCAGGAAAAAAATGAAGGAAGAAAAGGCTTCAATTATAATTCAGTCCTACATGAAAATGTTTATAGCAAGAAACAAGTTTCTGGAAATGAGGGCTGCTTGTGTTACTTTACAAAAGTATGTCCGTGGTTTGATAAAGAGAGCAGAATTTTTACAGATGTGTCGTGCGGTTACATTCATTCAGCAAAAGTTTAAAGCAAAGCTCTCTGGACGAGCTGAGTACAGAAGGTACCAGTTGCTACGTAACGCTTGCATCAAGGTGCAGGCTTGGTGGCGAGGTTACGTTGTAAGGAAAACGGTTGGTCGTAATCGTTGGGCTGCTACCACAATACAGGCTGCATACAGGACACATAGGACAAGAAAACAATTTGTTCAACTGAAAAAAGACAACTGTACTTCTTCAACAGAGATGGAAAGCAAAGTTACAATGCAGGTTGTATCATCAGCAATTTGTGCAATTTCGTCAGAGTGCCATAATAATCCAAAGCGCTTACAGAGGCTTCGTGGCAAGGAGAATTACGAAAACCATGGTTTCTGCACGTATTGTTCAGTCTGTCATACGTTGCGTCATTGTAAGAAAGAAATTCTTAGTAATGAGGTCCTCGGCCATGAAGTTGCAGTCTTGGTATCGCATGGTGCTGGCTAGGGGAAAGTACCAAAAGAAACTCAGGGCAGTATATGAAATACAGAAATACTTTCGAAGTTGGTTGTTAGCAAAAGAAGTGAGAAAAGGCTATCTTGAGCTTCGAAAGAGTGTTGTGATAATTCAAGCGTGCTTTAGAGCAACAATATATAGAAAACGGTTTCAGGTTGTGAGAAATCGTGTTGTTTACATTCAAACCTCATATCGAGGGCGAAAACTAAGACAACAGTTTCTTCTCCAGCGAAGAGCTGCTGTTGTGATTCAACGTTGGTTTCGGGCAATACGTGAGGATCGAACACAAAAGATTAGGTTTGTTATACTTCTGTGTTGTTTGACCATTGTAGCTATTGTTGCCTGAAAAAAATTCAGTAAATTTGCTTGTATATATTATTTGTTAAGTGAATCATTTAAAGTTTTTCAATTAAGTTTGTTAAGCATATCATAACTTGAAATTTAGTATGCACTGCTGAATTGTTTACAAAGTGTTGGTTTTATAGAATAATAGATACAACTGTATTTTATGTTAAATAATGCATGTTGAACAACGTGTTGAAATATATACATCAAGATTTGTTTGGATTCAACAAGTGATTTAATTGGAATATGATGTGTACCTGTTTGCTTCTATCAATAATTTGTTTTACTATAAAATTTAATGTAACACTTAAAGTGTATTGGTAAAGTTACTTAGCCAAATAATAGTAATGATTTATAATTTAAATAGATTAAACAGATGAGGATCCCACTGGGTGATTAACTTTATCACGAATATCTTTAAAATGTAAATATTTATTTATTGTAATTAAAATCAACCTAGAATCCTATAGAAGCTTGCTATTTTGAGGCATTTTTTGTGATTAACAACAAATCTTGCAGTTCATGGAAATTTCTTTTGGCCTTAAATGGTGCGGTTTTAATTAAAAAAATAAAGATTTCCACTGAAAGTGTTCATTATATCAAATTATACCCAGTTTGTTTCTCACTTGGTAATGTCTTCATGATATCACATTATATCCAGTTTGTTTCTCACTTGGTAATGTCTTCATGATATCACATTATATCCAGTTTGTTTCTCACTTGGTAATGTCTTCATGATATCACATTATATCCAGTTTGTTTCTCACTTGGTAATGTCTTCATGATATCACATTATATCCAGTTTGTTTCTCACTTGGTAATGTCTTCATGATATCACATTATATCCAGTTTGTTTCTCACTTGGTAATGTCTTCATGATATCACATTATATCCAGTTTGTTTCTCACTTGGTAATGTCTTCATGATATCACATTATATCCAGTTTGTTTCTCACTTGGTAATGTCTTCATGATATCACATTATATCCAGTTTGTTTCTCACTTGGTAATGTCTTCATGATATCACATTATATCCAGTTTGTTTCTCACTTGGTAATGTCTTCATGATATCACATTATATCCAGTTTGTTTCTCACTTGGTAATGTCTTCATGATATCACATTATATCCAGTTTGTTTCTCACTTGGTAATGTCTTCATGATATCACATTATATCCAGTTTGTTTCTCACTTGGTAATGTCTTCATGATATCACATTATATCCAGTTTGTTTCTCACTTGGTAATGTCTTCATGATATCACATTATATCCAGTTTTTTCTCACTTGGTAATGTCTTCATGATATCACATTATATCCAGTTTGTTTCTCACTTGGTAATGTCTTCATGATATCACATTATATCCAGTTTGTTTCTCACTTGATAATATCTTCATGATATCACATTATATCCAGTTTGTTTCTCACTTGATAATATCTTCATGATATCACATTATATCCAGTTTGTTTCTCACTTGGTAATGTCTTCATGATATCACATTATATCCAGTTTGTTTCTCACTTGGTAATGTCTTCATGATATCACATTATATCCAGTTTGTTTCTCACTTGGTAATGTCTTCATGATATCACATTATATCCAGTTTGTTTCTCACTTGGTAATGTCTTCATGATATCACATTATATCCAGTTTGTTTCTCACTTGGTAATGTCTTCATGATATCACATTATATCCAGTTTGTTTCTCACTTGGTAATGTCTTCATGATATCACATTATATCCAGTTTGTTTCTCACTTGGTAATGTCTTCATGATATCACATTATATCCAGTTTGTTTCTCGCTTGGTAATGTCTTCATGATATCACATTATATCCAGTTTGTTTCTCGCTTGGTAAAGTCTTCCTGATATCACATTATATCCAGTTTGTTTCTCGCTTGGTAAAGTCTTCCTGATATCACATTATATCCAGTTTGTTTCTCGCTTGGTAATGTCTTCGTGATATCACATTATATTTAATTTGTTTATCGCTTGGTAATGTCTTCGTGATATCACATTATATTCAGTTTGTTTATCGCTTGGTAATGTCTTCGTGATATCACATTATATCCAGTTTGTTTCTCACTTTGTAATACTTTTATTCTGAATTTTTCTTTCAACTTGAAGCAAAGTTTCATTTCAGTTGCATGTATTATAGAAATTGTAATTAACAGTTTGTGTGAAATAAGTTTAAAAAATGATTACAGGTTTGAGAGATTACAAAGCAGCACAGTGAAGCTTCAAGCAGCTACAAGAGGTTTGTTAGTACGTCGACAAGTGAAAAGGTTAAAGGCAGCCATTACAATTCAAAGATGGTACAAAAGTGCTCTGATTAAAAGACGTTATCTGAAAATCTATCGGCCAGTGTTACTACTCCAAGTCAAGGAACGTAGTTGGTTACAATGCCAGCAACTTCTTCAGATGGACCAGCAACTTGAAATTAGAGTAAAATTACAAGAAGCTGTTCGTGGTTTCTTGGCTCAAAAACACCTGGATGTAAGTCTGACCTTTCCATTTACTTATCACAAAAAGTAATAAAACTGAATGTAATATTTAGATTAATAATTAAATAGGGGTGTTTGTGTGAACTTGCTGTGTTAATAACAAAGTTTTTATGCTAAACATTTCTGAAATGTTGAATTTCTTGACGGTCATATTACTGTAGTATATTTTGTATTATTGAATATGTTAACATTATAAATAATTATCTTTTGTTTATTTTAAATTATAGGCTTTACTTATAGCAAGAACTGTCAAAGTGGAATGTTTTGTAGCCATGGTATTACGTCATCTATCGGCTTTACGAGTTCAAAGGTTTTACCGACGAATATTAAATTTGAGGTTATGAAGAAACAACTGGATGCAGTTGTTGTTATTCAGGCTAGTAATCTTAGTTTTTAAACATTAAATGTTCATACTGGTCAAAGTATATGGGCATTATTTTTATGCATAAAGAGTGCAACTTGATACACATCTGACCCCAGAAATTTGGGAATAAAATCACTTGTAAGCTACCATAATTTCCACACTGCTCTACAGTTTTTCAATTTAAGTACATTGAAGAAAATTTTTGTGGTAAGACTTTTTTTCAGACATTTCATTTTAGAGTTTATTTTTGTGTGTGGAAGATTGAAGTGTCTTTGCACTATATATAGTTTTTCTTCCAAAAGTTAAAACTAAGATATGTTTTTGGGTGAAAACTATTAAAGTTAAACATGTTTGACTGCAGTTGCTTTTATTTCGTTTATTATTAAATAGTGATTTACAGGTTTTGTAACATTTAATACAAGTTTTTGTCTGTCACATGTTGCCATAAAGAAAACTTGTCATCTGTACCAGATCTCTTCAACAGAGCTGGACCTGTGAAAATCAAACGTATATGGGAATTCTTATTGTCTGTAAAACAAAAAACGTAACAGTTTTGTAGAAGTATTAAAATGATCTTACCAGTCTCAATGTAAGGCATTGTTGTTTTTCAAAAGAAGTGGGTGGGCCTGACACTTCTAGGCAGTTATATCACTCAAATCACAATCTGTGGGTTGCGGCTTGTGGCTTGAATCTTCATCCCACCAAACACGCCAGCCCTGGGGTGGTTTTGTGATGGTCAATCGTATTGTCTGTTAGTAACAGAGTAGCCCAAGAATTAGCAGTGGGTGGTGATTACAAGCTCCATTTACTCTAGTCTTTCACTGCTAAATTAGGGATGGCTAACACAGACAGTCCTTGTGTAGCTTTATGCAAACTTCCAAACAAACTACAAGAAGTGTGTGACAAGTTCAATTAATATATCATTTATGTTTTTAAGATAATGATTGGTTGAAAGGTGAGCTTGAAAAAGTTTGTCATGTGAAAAGGTGTGGAAAACTATCAAAAGGATTGTGGAAATATGTGGTAGGGGTTACTTACATTAAATGGTTTTTTAATGTTAAATATCAAATTAACTCATCAGTGTGAATACTGTGTGATAATCCCTACAGGTATGACTTGCACATTTTAACGTTTTTCTAAACAAAGAGAACTTATGAAAACAGCACAATAACTGTTGTATAACCTAGAACAAAACTAATATTTTATTTTTGAGTGTTTATGAAAAATAAAGACAATTTTGTTATGTTTATTTTATTACTATTACTGTAGTTAAGAAGTTTCCTTATTTGAGCTAATATGGCATATTTTAAATTATAAATATGTATCTCTTTGAACAGTGATATACATCTTAGTGGTTTTGGAAAGTGAAACAGAACATGCTTCTATTTTTATAAGTACTTCTGATTTTGTAAACTTGCTTTTGCCAAAATTTGATTTATTGTAACTGTACAACTTGTGATGTCTTACATTAAGTATTTCATGACTTCTCCAGAGGTGGATGAGAGGACGCTTGCAGAGACTGTGGTTTTTACGTCTGCGACAGAACGTAATACTGTTCCAGAGAGCTGCTCGAATTTATCTTCTTACACAAGAAAAGGCAGCAACTGTGATACAGACAAAAGTGCGTTCATGGTTGGTTTATAGGAGGTTGGTAAAGGAACAAAATGCAGCTACAGTTATACAGGTTTGTACAATCAAGTGTAGACTGGAAGGTAAAGTGTGTACACTGAAGTTTAGCATAAATATTGAGTTGACCTGTTAAGTTTTAGTGGTCAGATTTTTTATAAGGATTATTAGAGCTTGCATAATTCATGTGTGAATAAAATGTTATCCAGATCTTAAGTCAAGAATGGAACCAGTTTCTTCCTGGTCTGTGTAGAGGACCAGATAGAGATTGATGGGCTATGTCTTGTAGGTATACATGCTTTAATATTTCACAGGGGCTACAGAGGAGCCGAAGCCATGTTTTAGGATGGCTTTAGCCCAAGAGAGCTGAACCAATTTGAGTTGTGATAATGGAATTTTGGGTAAAACCAAATAGGAGGCTATTTTTCAACCAAACTTGTGTGTAGTGTAGCCATAACAGATTTGCCCTGTGTCTAATACCTTTGACCTTGAAGCTGTTTTAGGCCTGCCATTCTTGTTCTGATGTTTCCTGCAATGAGACCAGGGCGTTGCAAGTTTATTGGTTTTCTACTGTGATATGTCTACAGTTATCTGTTAACAATGTTTATTATTGGGTGGTATTTTATCACATAAGTGAGAAAGAGATCTGTTATTTGTTGTTCATTGCCTTCTACAGGGATTTTTGTTGTTGTTGCAATAATCAGATTTTTGCAGCTAACGAATCATGCTCAGAAAGTGCCTGTTAAATTGGATTTTGTAAAATGAATCTTGACTGGTCTGAGCAGGAGATTAGGGTATGTTTGTGTGGCACCATCCATACAGAAGAGAAGATATATTTAAGATGGCTGACCATTGTGTTGATCCATAATTATTTTATTATAATTCTGCTCATATCCAAAAGTTTCTTGCAATTATTTTATCTAATCAGATTATTTGGTCTGTTTTATAACCATCAGTATAACAATTTCAGGTTTGTTATAGTCTTTTCTCTGGTTCAGTAGATTTAGTTCCTAGATTTGTCGAATCGTGTTGCCTAGTTCAATCGTGTGATATGTCTGTTAACGAGTCAGGTGGTTCCGGGAATTTCAAAGGTCATGTTTCTGTTATATTACTAAAAATGTTAAAATCACTTACATTTAGTTGTAGTGGTTAGATTATTATTATCAGATGTGCAAATTAATCTGTTTTCTTTAGATATGTAACAGAGAGAAAAATTAGAACTCTGACAACATGTAGGTAAGTGTATCAGTTTCTCTTATTCTTTGTATATCATTTGTCATTGTTTAAAAAATTAATATTGTAGTAATATGTTTCTTTCACATCAGGCTGCTTGGCGAGGGCACGTGCAGCGTTGCAAACTCAAGAGTCGTCAACTGAAAACAATAAGAGAAAGATTGAAAACCGTTAATGCGAACGCTACTGAAGATAAGAAATTATGTAATCGAACAACTTCGGCTCTAGATTTCTTATTACGTTGCCGAAATCTATCCTACATCTTGTCTGCACTGATGCATTTAGGTGAGACTTGAATGTTTTAGCTGTCATGTTACGACACCCACTTGTTTTAATTACTCTCAAGATTTGTAATTAGAAAAACAGGAGAGAAATAATTTTTCAAGTTTTATGTATGACCAAACGTTCTTGTGGGTCTTAAATCCAGGAATTTTGTTTTTAGAACAAACTTAACTAAATTTCTCAATGTTGACGGATGACGTAGCGAAAATGTCAAAGTTTCACTTGCTTCGGACACGGTGTTGGTTTATCTTTGCTGATGGTTTAATGTATTAAGTCTGTTACCTTTTAAAAAAACAAATTAATGATAATAGTACTAATTTCTGCTTTTATCTCTTCCATTCTGGTTATGAGAAAGTGCAAAGTGCTATTTTTATTATCTTATGGATTTCTCTGTTTCTTGGAAATACCAACATATTCAATACATTTCTGTTATATTCTGATGCTCACATTCTAGTGTGACCACTGAGAAAATGTACTGGAAAACTAAATGAAACATTTTGTTTAGTAAGAAGCCTGAGTGTTAATAAAATATTGTGACAACTTTTATCACGAACACGTGCATGTTGTATAATGCTCGAGTGTTTGTGTATGTCGTTCTATTCTGTGCTGCTAGGCAGTGTCAGATCCTTTAATATATGGCTTACAAAATGTTTGTTTTGAATATAAAAGTTGAGATTTTGTAAGTTTAAGAAGAGTTGTACATGTGTAGTAAGTATTTAATGAATTACAAACGATTTTGTTTGTTGCATTTGCCCTCTGTCTTTATATCTGAGAGTGCATACATTACATAAAAGTAATTTTGAGACTAGCAATTACACAAGATTCCATCTGTTGTTGGAATCATTTTGCAATCACTTAAACGCTAGAGTTAACATTTTAAAATCATGAAAATTTTTCTGTTTCTGGGACCAAGAATAATTTTTTTTTTTTTACATTCTGGAAAAACTGTTAAAATGTTTTTATTCTGCGTAAAGATTTTAATGGTTTTACCTTCACTTGAACTAAACCAGGAAAACTTATTAAACACTGGTGTGTGATATAATAACCATCTGAGGTTGTCTGTTATAGAATGAGTATTGATGTAGAATGTCTAGGATGGAAAAATATATTTTTAGGCCTAACAAAAGTGATAAATTCATGTTAGACTGTAGATATTTTTTCTTCACGTTTCTCCTAGTAAGTTCCCTTAAGAAATGTAGGTGGAATTTTAAAATGAAACTTTTGTTTAACCAAAGAAAACGATTGTTTTAATTATTTCACTATTAAGCTTTCTTTCTTCTAAAATTTTTAATTTCACTTACTGTGTTTATACCAAAGCTTTTTATGTTGTCCATAATTTCCTTGTAAGGTTGTTTTACATTTTTGAAAGTTGTGCTAAACCATTTTATGTAATTGCCCAGATGTTGTTACCCGGCTCTCGGCGTCATGTTGTGAGAAGATAGCAGAAGGCAGTGCAGTAGAAATCCTTTTCCAGTTGATACGAAGCTGTAACCGAAGCTTGCCTCACATGGAATTGATTAAATATTCCACAAACATCTTGTTAAATCTTGCCAAGGTTTGTATTCTCCAACAGAGATTCTGTTTCACTTGGGTTGTTACCATGACAACATAGGTTCTGCTTCAAATGTATTATTGTTCCTTGATCATTTTATTTCTAAATATGATCTAGGAAGGTCGAAACGTTGGTCTTTGCTTATCAGTAAGTGTTAATACCAGCCGTTCTAAAATACATTTTTATTTCAAGTGGGTTTCTCGTCATCAAGAAAGGCGAGCTGTTTACATTGTGTAACGTTTAGCTTCTTCAATCTTCCTCTTATCCAGTACTGCATGTTTCTGCAACACCTCTATAATACTGAGTTATTTTTTGTTGCAAGTTAACCTTATTTTATTTCATTTCTAAACTGGTTTTTATAAACCAGATGCTTCTGTAATGACAGTTTAACACCCGGCTTAAAACTTACATTAAATATTTTCTGCTATTTTCCTTTATTTGTTTTCATGAAATCTTTGCATTGTTTTATTATTACCATAACAAACAGACCTTAACAAAAGAACTCTGAGAAAGTCATTGTTTTATTATTACCATAACAAACAGACCTTAACAAAAGAACTCTGAGAAAGTCATTGTTTTATTATTACCATAACATACAGACCTTAACAAAAGAACTCTGAGAAAGTCATTGTTTTATTATTACCATAACATACAGACCTTAACAAAAGAACTCTGAGAAAGTCATTGTTTTATTATTACCATAACATACAGACCTTAACAAAAGAACTCTGAGAAAGTCATTGTTTTATTATTACCATAACATACAGACCTTAACAAAAGAACTCTGAGAAAGTTTGTGTGTGAAACTGAAATCCTAACCATTCACAGAGCTTTAAAGGAGTATTATAGGTGGGGGCTAGGGTGAAAAAAAAAAAGCCCATTTTGTGGTTTCACTTTTTTGTTTTTTCATGATGGGCTCTGTATAAAACGTTTAGCCTGGGACCTAACTTACCCTTAATTTGTTTCCGTATAAAAACGTTTTTTCCTCAGCTATTACTATAAAAAGACCAACTTAACTGCATCATTTTTGTGACTTAAGTTTTAATTTATACCATTTTCATGAGAGTAAGAAGTACAAGGGATTAAAAAAACACTTAAATTGCATTGAAATGAACTTGTAAATATGTTTCAAACTTTACTACTGAAGAAATGTGTTAATTTCTTTGTTTTATGTATGCATGTGCAGGTATTACTCAAATATTGTATATATCTTATAATACTGTTGTTTAAGCTACATTATACAATGTTATTGTATTTAAGATAAGTGTCATGTATTTATGGCCTAAGTTATCTTTAATAGTGAGAGTACCCTTGTCTTTGATGAAACAAAGCATTATAGTTTATATAATTACACATGTAAGAAAAGCGTACTTAATTAGCTGTATTCGTTATCAAATTAGATTTCAGTTTTGATGTAAGTGGGCATCTGGTTCTTATCACAAATTAATAAGTGTAACTTGATAGCATTCTCTCTCTCTTTGTGTAATAGATGCACAGTGTGTGTTTCACTTGATTTTCTCATCATATTGTAACACAATCTCAATGAATTGTTTTCTTTCCACATCAACAGTATGATAAAACGGTGGATTCTGTGTGGACAGTGACTGGTTCTCTCGATACTCTGCTGGACCTCTTGCGAATCTACAGAGAGAAGGGTGAAACTATTTTTTCGAAAGTCTGTACACTGTTATGGATCTTCTTCCAGGATCCTGGGAAGGCCTCGGTAATAACGACTATCGACCAGCTAGTAGAAATTAAAATCTAGATAGACTTTTATCTTTGTAAACTTGTTACAAGGAAGAGAGTTCTAGGAGCAGCCAAACAGAAATATCCGAAAATTATGGTGTCTGAAATGTGTCAGATTTGTTGTGAAGTGAGATGGTAAAAATGTGATTTACATTAATAGGGTGGTGATGGTATACAATTAATTCTTAGTGTTTTAACTACACTGTTGTTTTAATAAATGTAAAACAAGAAATATATTACAAAGGATACTGTTTGCACACTAGGCTGTAGAATGGCACAGAGGATATTCATCACAGTTATTAACAGTCTAACAAAAGATTATTTTAGTGTTCCTTTTACCTCTACAGTGTTTATATTTTGTGTTCTTAAGTGTTGTAATACTTTGGTGTTTTCTAACCTGAATTTACACGTGATATATTTGCAAATTTTCTAATTTAGGTCAGCTTTGATATTGTCCTGGAGAGAACAAACTGTGTAATAATTTTGGTTTGTTTGAAATGTAATTAATTGTGAATTTCTTGTGATGTCTTCTGTCATATTTTTATTTTTGCAACTGTCAACTGTCTTTATTATCTGAAACCTATATTATTTGAAAGAGTGTATGAACTGAACTGAATGCTGACTTGACTTTGTTGTAGGTGATGAAATCTAACAAGAATGTGATGGAGAAAATCAAAAGTCTCCATTATCTTACCTGTCGGCGACACAAGATGGAAGAGGAAAGGAAACTGACCAAAGCTCGGTTGTCCACCACTCTATCGTCTTCATTTCTTTCATCTTCTGTGTGTTCCAAGAGCGTGATTTCCAGCATGTCTGTCTGCATTCCCCATGTCACCAAAACCCAGCCACAAATCCAACCAGACTGGATACTTGGACACAAACACATGCGAGAATTTATTGATCCAGTTGATGCTATAGTTGCAGTGATGAATATGTCAAAGAATTCCAAGCACTAGGACCGTGTCTTCCTTGTACATTCTTATGATTTTTATTCGTGTTGTATGTGTGCTGTAGTTCATACACCCCTCACTTTTATCACTTTTTTTAACCTGTATAAAAGAAAAACAGAAAAAAACAGATTATCATGTACGTTTTTATATTGTATAATAATAAAATTGGATTAAACTCAGTGGGAAAATTTTGTCAGTTATTAAAATTAATAAGTTACATTTTAATTTTTGGATTACCTCGTAACACTGTTTTGTTTCTTTTATTCAAAATAGTAGTTGTATAAAGTATGCATTATGGTACTGAAGGAAGTGATTTACATAAAGGCCAAACAAAATTTTTATTTGCAAGTTCTAACAGTTTTATATCTGAATGTGAGAAAAGAATGTTGTATGTAAACCACAATATATCTGTAATATCTAGTGCTAACAATACCTGTGCCTGGCATGACCAGGTGGTTAAGGCTAATTCAAACAAAAGAATGTTGTATGTAAACCACAATATATCTGTAACATCTAGTGCTAACAATACCTGTGCCTGGCATGACCAAGTGGTTAAGGCTAATACAAACAAAAGAATGTTGTATGTAAACCACAATATATGTAAGATCTAGTGCTAACAATACCTGTGCCTGGCATGACCAGGTGGTTAAGGCTAATAGAAACAAAAGAATGTTGTATGTAAACCACAATACATCTAACATCTAGTGCTAACAATACCTGTGCCTGGCGTAACCTGGTGGTTAAGGCTAATACAAACAAAATAATGTTGTATGTAAACCACAATATTTCTGTAACATCTAGTGCTAACAATACCTGTGCCTGGCATGACCAGGTGGTTAAGGCTAATAGAAACAAAAGAATGTTGTATGTAAACCACAATATATCTGTAACATCTAGTGCTAACAATACCTGTGCCTGGCATGACCAGGTGGTTAAGGCTAATACAAACAAAAGAATGTTGTATGTAAACCACAATATATCTGTAACATCTAGTGCTAACAATACCTGTGCCTGGCATGACCAGGTGGTTAAGGCTAATACAAACAAAAGAATGTTGTATGTAAACCACAATATATCTGTAATATCTAGTGCTAACAATACCTGTGCCTGGCATGACCAGGTGGTTAAGGCACTAGACTTGTAAACCGAAGATCGCGGGTTCGAATCTCCATCACACCATGCTCGCCCTTTCAGCTGTGGGGGCGTTATGATGTTACGATCAATCCCACTATTCGTTGGTGAAAGAGTAGCCCAAGAGTTGTCAGTGGGTGGTGATGATTAGCTGCTTTCCCTCTAATCTTATACTGCTAAATCAGGGACGGCTAGTGCAGATAGCCCTTGTGTAGCTTTGCGCGATATTCAAAACAAACCTGATACGTGTACTTATGAGGCCAACTGGAATACGAAGACATATTTTTAGATTTCACAAACAACGACTGTTGTGGTGTGAATTAGATAAGTGAATTATTATTAATTCTATTTACGTCAGTTACAAATCAGATTGGTAACTTAAGGATTAATAACATAATTACTTGTTTTTCTAACGTCAATTTTTATTATTTTATTTGCATTAATTTTACTGTCCCAAAAGAACTGGTGTTTCTGTACAAATACACGAGATTATAAAAAAGGCATCAGGCTTAGCAACTGTTTTGGAACAAATATGAGGTTATTAAAAAAGTCATTAGGCATAGCATCTGTTTCGGTACGACATGTAGGCTTAGAAAAAAAAAATGTTAGGTTTAGCAACTGTTTTGGTACACAACCATGAGGTTATTAAAAAAAAGTTGTTAGGCATAGCATATGTTTCGGTACGATATATAAGCTTAGAAAAAAAATGTTAGGCTTAGCATTATTTTCAGTATAATACGAAGGTTTGAAGAACTTGTAGAGAAATGTTACACGAAGTGACTAAGGTATTGCTTTGTTTGTTGTTTTTTAAGCAGACTTGAACCGAGGTGGGGGCAAATAAGATGACACATTGATTCTCTACTCGAAATTCTTCAACGAAACTAAACGTTTTAGGAAAGAAAAGACAAAACAAAAATCACATAACTTAGTATCCACTCCGCTGAATAATAATGAATGATTAATTGTGATGATACAATCACATAATAAAATACCTGAATAATTTTAGGTTACTAGTGGTTGGTAGAGGAGTGCATCAGAACCTATCTTACGGTTGTTAGTAAAGAAACACATTTCAACCACTATATGTTCCTTAAAAGTGTAGGGTTGTTCGTAAAAGGTGGAACACTTTTATAAACTAATGCGTTTTTTATTTGGTTTTTCATGGAAATTTTCTGTAGGTTTGTTGATAATAAAGTGTCAACTGCCGCTTTTCAGTTGACTTAAACTGTGATGGATGAGTTAATGATGCTATAGCCACGGTCTTTTAAATGACTGCGCTTTTAACATGATTGACTTTAGAAAAACCATTTCCTTAATTACGTTGTCGTGGAAGTTGACACTTGTTTTCTTTCTTATTTCAAAAAAACAAACTTTGCATCCATTATAAGTTTTGAAAACCCTGTTGTGGGAAATCCTTCATCAAAATGAATCATAGATTCATTGAGAACAGGAGTGATGGAACCTTTCCAGTTCATGTATGTGATGTGCCTATAAATCTGCAGAATGTGTTAAAATTAAAGGAACAAAAAAAATTCGATTCTGAGTTTGCCCTCATTCATCAAATTGTCTTAATACAATGATACTGAAAGAAAATTTCGTGCTCGGCTAAACAATACAAGTATCAAACATTCCGGTTCACAAAAGTTAATTTTATTAACCGTTCAGTGCCGTAGACGAGATAACTCGTCCAAGCCGATCGGTAACACAGTGCCACGGACGAGTTAATTCGTTCTAAATAATACCTAACTTCAACGCTAAATGTCAGCACCATACATGCATTTGACCTACTTACAAATTGTTTCACTTTCGATCCAAAATGACGTCACGAAAAAGTTACAAAATGAAGAAGCATTAGAGTTGTATTGTAGCAGCTGAAATACTTGGCAGTCAACAGGTTAATCTAGACATTTTATATTCTTTATTTTGTATTGTATTGTTTCTTATAGCAAAGCCACCTCGGGATATCTGCTGTGCCCACCGAGGGGAATCGAACGCCTGATTTTAGCATTGTAAATCAGTAGACTTACCGTTGTACTAGCATGAGGCTTTATATTCTTTAACCTTCATAAATCAGTTAGGTTTCTGATTGTTACGCCTCGTTCTATGGTTAAAATATGCGACGCTACAGTTAGGCTTAGCATATATTTGTTATTAGGGCTAGTATTCGATTTTTTTAGGCCTAGTTCTTACGCTAAACTGCACTGTGTCAATTATTGTGGGTTTGCTAAACAGTTTCTGGTTACTGTTGTTGGTGATGTCTCTAGACGGACATACCTATCAAACCAGTACTCGTGCACATGTCAGGGTTTTAAGACGGATTATTTTGGTTTGCCTCCCAAATCTTTGCTTATTGAATTACTCCGATAGACCAACGGTGATTTTACAGATTCACACATAATTCCGAGGTTCGATTCCTGCCGATGGTAGACAGATATGTCATTATTATTTATTTATATACATTCTAATTAATGTACAGTTTTATTCACTTTAGTACTGTTATATGTATGTAGTATATACTCTTCAATGATACATTTATCAGCTGATGTATTCACTACTTGCATGATTGAGAATCGAACATGTTGTGCTCCCGCTTACAGAGTAAATTTACGAGTGTGAATTAGCGACTGTCATCGCCGTTTCGGATCTCTGGGTAAACTCTGAGAATCCACCAATACTGACTAGAGCAGCAATCTTCATTTAGTTGTGTTTAGATTCAGGTTCCAATTGTCCTCTGCTGGAACAGCGGTAAGTCTTCGGATTTACACCGCTAAAATCAGGGGTTTGGTTTCCCTCGATGGACACTGATGACCTGATGCGTCTTTGCTATAAGAACACACACACGCACGCGCGGTGGTTCCCACTTAAAGGTTCAAGTTGTGAAATGACTGACATTATTAGTTTTAACTTCCACAAGTAGCTTCCTGTTTAGTTTCCGACCACATATCTTTTTCACGAACTCCTGACGAAAGTGACTGCTTGTCACGTTGGTAAGAGAGCAAGCACGTGGATGTTAAATATAATTTTCTTTTCTGATATAATTTTTGCGTGTCAAAAAGAACTAGCTGTCTTTCTCAATTTTCATTAATAAAAATCTGAAAAATAAAGTTGTTTTCCCTTCTGGTCTATCTTTATAGGTCAACTCAGAAATGTCTTAACTTTTTTCTGAAACTGTAGTGTGATGTGTCGTTTCTATATAACAAGCTCACTCAGACAATTCAATGAAAACAGTGTTAAATTTATTATATTTCTTGTGTTCAAATTACAATATATATATTTTTAAAAACAAAACAAAAAGAGTCCAAACACACTGAGAGCTGAAACCAATATTTCTGATTGAAAATTTTAGAAGTTTAACGCTGTGGTTTGTACTTTTTATGCACTTTTAAACAGAAAGCAGCAAATATGCTTATTTTTGTAACACGTTTTGCTGCTATTTGGAATAGTTGTTAACGTAGGTAGCTATGGATTGTGGGATACCGTATCTGGTAAAATGCAGTATAGCGAGGTATAATATAATTCTCGGAAAAGCATCCGTTTCCATTCCCAACAGCCAGTGAAGTTACAATGGAGTTTAAAATGCCTGCCGGTAGGTGGGCCACATAACACACTATTGTGAATAAATGTTTCTTTTATTTAGTCGCTTGTGTTTGCTTCCTCTGAGGTCCGAGTTTTATTTATTCTTGGGGATAAAATCTTCACTTGATTTGTACGGTACAAATAATATACCGTACAAGGAGAAAATAACATTGATCGCAAAATTCCTCCAGTTTGTTATTATTAATAATAATTTACATAAATAAAATCATATTAAAATGTCCTGTTAGAGAGCTCACACCGTTAAAACAGGGTTTCCATCACTTGCAGTGAGCGCATCACTGATAGATCATTGGGCTAACTTCTCACTTAACTAACAAACAAACACCTATAGGAAAGGCTGAATAACTGCATGATCCCACTCAGCGACAAGTGTAAAGACCTCTAACCCTAAAAACCAGGTTTCGATGTTTGTAGTGAGCACTGCAGATATAGCCTAATCTGTAACGGTGTGTTTGGTTGTTTGTTTTTTTTATTTCGCACAAAGCTACTCGAGGGCTATCTGTGCTAGCCGTCCCTAATTTAGCAGTGTAAGACTAGAGGGAAGACAGCTAGTCATCATTACCCACCGCCAACTTTTGGGCTACTTTTTTATCAACGAATAGTGGATTGATCGTCACATTATAACCCCCCTACGGCTGAAAGAGCGAGCATGTTTGGCGCGACGTGGATGCGAACCTGCGACCCTCAGATTACGAGTCGCACGATTTAACACGCTTGGCCATGCTGGGCCGTAAACGATTGTGAGGACTACGAATAGGCTTATCTATTGGTGCGATCCCTTTGCAAGAGAAATATAATTAAAACTGCATAACTGACAAAAATATATTAAAATAAAATAACAGGTTGAAAAGTCGCCAATTATATATACGTATTGTTATTTAAATAAGGATGACGTTTCGAGGTAGCACTCTTCATGAGATCGTACAGTTTACAATAATGGCGCATGCGCAGAATTCAAAGAACTTACGTGCGAAGTATTTGGAATGTTGACGGTGTAATTTCTAGGCAAAATTACATCTATTACATAAACGTTAGAAGTCATGTAAAGCAGTGGCGTGTTAGGTAGGAGCTAAAGGGGGCTCAGCCCTAGGGCCCAGGGAGCGTAGCCAGAAATGACCATTAGAGGGG